>NW_027665932.1:0-7500 GCF_963924005.1 Protomyctophum bolini
GACGTAAAAATCTGTATCCATTCGCCTCAATGTAAACAGATTGACAAAAATACATTTATCACGGGTTACAACGTTCCATCGACCGCCACTCCACACAGTGTTCGTTTACATCCAGGTTCACGTCTCGGGTGGGCCTTCAAAATAAGGGTTTTCACAGGGGGGGAAAAAAACACCGGCAGTGGCGGAATAATTAAAGAATGAATGTGTTAATTAATTAAGAGGAAGAGCTCTTGTTGTTGAAGATATACGAGAGTGTAACTCACTTAAAACAAAACACAAGTTGCAATAATATGGAGATGCAAGCTTTCTGTCCGACAGCAATGATGCACACACACACACACACACGGACACACACACACACACACACACACACACACACACACACACACACACACACACACACACAGAGAGAGAGAGAGAGACAGACATCCAGCGTAAGGTATCACTGTGAGGACTAATTGTTGACAGGTGGCCCTAATGCCCTCCTTTGAAACCAAAGTGTGATTTACGAGTGCTCTCCCTCAGACCCCTGGCTTTCAGCGCCGTCTGCAGCTACCAGCTTATCTTCCTCTCTTGTTTTAACTCCCCCCCCCCCCCTCTCTCATCTCTCATTCCTTTCTCTCTATTGCGCCTCATTATTTCACTCTCGCTCACTTTCACCTTCCAAGTCTCTTCCACTTTGATGTTTCCCTCCCCGTCGCCTCCATCCGGGTTATCAGACCAAACTCGCCCACCGAATACACACACACACACACACACACACACACACACACACACACACACACACACACACACACACACACACACACACACACACACACACACACACACACACACACACACACACACACACACACACACACACACACACACACACACACACACACACACACACAGCACCCCAACGCCACTGGTGCAAGAGTGACGTTGCCATTGTGATATCTGTGTGTGTGTGTGTGTGTGTGTGTGTGTGAGAGAGAGAGTGAGTGTGAGTACTGGTGTTTATGTGTAGGGGTTATGTGGGGGCCTTGGTCTTGACAAGGAAGCTAGGAAGGAGGGGCGGGTGGGGAAGCCGGGCGCCATGTCATCGGGGGCGGGGTGGGGCGGGGGGGGGGGGGGGGGGGGGTGGGGGGAGTTGGGGCGGAGGTGGGGAAGAGACAGATGTGTCTGGGGGTCCTGGCGGGGGTCCTGGGGGGGGGCGGGGGGACACTGTGACTTGACCCCGACACCAGCATCAGGGCCTCATGTATCACCCATTCTGACCCAGATATGCAGAAACACTAAAGCACTTGCTTAGCTGTGTGTGTGTGTGTGTGTGTGTGTGTGCATGTGTGTGTGTGTGTGTGTGTGTGTGTGTGTGCGCGTGCGTGTGTGTATGTATGCGTACGAGAGTGCGTGCGTCATTTGTACCCAAGTTAGAAATGTAGATGGCGTAAACTCCAACTACCGGTACATTCATGTGTTTGAACACATTTGTTGCGTGTGTGTGTGTGCGTGCGTGCGTGCGTGCGTGTGTGTGTGTGCGTGGGTGTGAACATAGCGTGGTGCCAGCGGGGCCGGTGCTCTAGGTGATGCACAGAGACGGTGTCGGCAGCCAGAGATGGTGTTTGACAAACAAGAGGCCCAAGGCTGTGGCAGACAGGTCAGAGACCGCAGGGGACAAGGTCTGACGGGGTGAGCAGGGTTGTCACACACACACACACACGTACACACACACACACACACACGCACACACGCACTCAGAGCTTTACTTGAACCCTATCATCCCTATTCTGGGGCTATCATTTGCCCTGTTATAGGCAGAGACATTCAGTAGTAGAGGGTCTTATCGAGCGTAGAGAATCGGGGGGGACCCCCCCGGGCAACTAATATAAGTAAATATAGTTTAAGTGGGTAAACCATTTACACCTGGTGTACACAACCTGTACTGTGTTATACCTCTCATGCCGGGCGCCACCTCTGTGTCTCATACAACCTCTGTGTCTGTTTTCAGAAACTCTAAACGGGCTAAAACGACGGTATTGACGTTTCTGACTCTTTGTTTGCTTAGAATGTTTGAGTTCAGAATGAGCGGTCGCTGGCGGATTTTGAACCGGAAATAAGAAGGTGTTTCTTTCCGTTTCTCTCGACCCTCAAAGAGTGACTGTAAAAATATACTACTATATAATATTACTGTCATACTATTGACATCACTAAAAATGATGTTTCCGCTCTCAGTTTGTGTAGTTATGAGCTTCCTCCAAATAATTTCCAACTTTTGAAGTACTACGGTATAGAGCGAGACTGCAGCGATTGTCATTTTAGACGGGAACGTCAAAATGAGTGACCTCCCCCCCCCCCCAGTCTTTACTGTGTAGAGCTGTATACTGTACTTATTATTTTAATATTTTGTTGACCAAAACTAAAACGTGCCCCGACTGGATTAAATGCATCGGCCCCAGCACTGTGTCCCTGGGGCAAAACACTTAACTGCTCCCCAAGCTGTACTAATGGCTGCTCACAGCTTCTAGTAATAATACAGAATAAATGTTTTTTGATGATGATGATATGTTTAAGACCCCACAGGAGAGTATAGCTGCTGTGATTCATAGTAAGGTGATGGGGATCTAATAAATAAATCAACTCTATAGCGGTTATACGATGAGAGGCCATATTCCAACGTACGTGCAAATAAACAGTGACCAAAAAAACACCCCAAGGAGTGCTGGGGGAAAACATGATTATTATGAGTATTATCTTAAGTCTAAAAGTCCTGCTATAGTGGCCCCTAGGGGCCGTTAGTTAAACTGACATTCGTCTGACTTAGCCCGATCTACTGTATGTCCACTGATTCACCTGGGGACATCTAAAGTCAATGTCAGGCCTAGAACCGTAACGTACTCCTCAACAATACACCCCGATATGAAGGACCTCCCCAAAAGGATCTCCATATATGAAGATCACTGAAATATGCAGGGGTTGTGTGTGTGTGTGTGTGTGTCTGTGTGTGTGTGTGTGTGTGTGTGTGTGTGTGTGTGTGTGTGTGTGTGTCAGAGGCGTATCTACAATAAGGCGAGGCCAGGCGTCCGCCTGTCCAAATCCATTTCTGCCTGGCCAAAATCCATACAATGAGAAAAGAGAGAGGGACAAAAACAAGACCTGAGAACTATTAGTGGACAGCCGATTGGCCGTTGCGGTAGAGCGCGCCCCTCAATCACCCATTGGAATGTAAATGCCTGCCTTTCGGGATGACTCATCGCGTTTGTTTTCCGACCATCATGATCATGGGAAATTCGGAATACAAATCTATGTCATATGTCCATTAGGTGCTCTCTGATGTCATCGACATGACGTCATAATGCGTGACACGTGGGGCGGACTGAGTCGAGGCAAGGCATTTTCACTTCATTGGCGTCGCGCGACGCGGGATGGGGCGCGTCAAATAATGAATGTTAAAAAATCTCAAAAGCTCATAAGCTTGTAGCTATTTTCTCTATTTTTGAAAATGTAGAATTTTCGAAAATGTATGACACTTTTTGAGAGCACAAAATAAAAAAACATAGGTGATTAACACCAGGAAGATCTCATGACATCCAATGACCCAGACGGTGTCTGGTATCTCATCACAACATCGATATATACTGTAACATCAATATATTGCCCAGCCCCGCCCCCATTACGATATCAGACGATCCCAGACGACATCTGATCTTCACATCATCACAAGATCAATTCTAATAATATCGACCACAACAACCTCCTCCCCATTCCTCCTCCTCACCGTGTAGCGGGGACCCCGAGGGGCTGCTGGAGAGCCCGGGGATGGGACTGCAGCGTCCCCCTCCTCCTCCTCCTATCAGGACGCAGCCGCCCACGCCTCCTCCGAGGCCGCCGCCGCCCGCCGAGGCCGCCGCCCGGTTGAGCTCCTGCTCGATCTCCTCCAGGCCGGCGCTCTTCTGGAAGCGCGACATGCGGTTGACCACGCGCGGCGACATGTGCGTGCGCGCGCACGGCGGCCCGCCGTACGGGCTGACGGGGAAGACGTGCGTGGTGCCGCGCAGCGTGCTGACGGCCACCCAGCGGCTGTCCTGGCTGAAGACCATGTCCTGGACCTGGAGGGAGGGAGGGAGACACACGGAGAGGACATGCGTTAGGCCATTTTGTTTTTAATAGTACCTTTAACACTAGCCTGGAACTCACCTATGCTTTTTATGGCATAGGCAGCTCCCGCCGGGAAACTATGTGCAGCTGCGCGACATGAGACTAATTACTTAGAGCGACAGAGAGAGAGGAGCGTGTGTGTGTACATGTGTGCATGTGTACGTCAATTTTACAAAGGTGCAGACGATCAGAAATCAGCAGAGAGTGAGCAATGTTTGCGCTACTCTATGCCGAATTGAAGTGGACTCAGACCCAGACTTTTTCTTTCATCCCTGGAAATAAAAACGTCTGGGTTTCCGAGGCTACTTTAACACTAGCATGACTGAGAGGTCATTTTGACCTTTTTTGTATTATTATCAGACAGAGACAGGGAAGGGAAGGTAGAGAGAGGAGACAGAGAGGACTCAGTTAGGAGACAGGGAAGGGAAGGTAGAGAGGAGACAGAGAGGACTCAGTTAGGAGACAGGGAAGGGAAGGTAACGAGGAGACAGAGGTGACTCAGTTAGGAGACAGGGATGGGAAGGTAACGAGGAGACAGAGGTGACTCAGTTAGGAGATACGGTATTATAGTTAGATCACGGTTTCCCAAACACCAGGTCGGGACCCGGGTCAAGACCGTTTGTGGGTCACAGACCAATATTCATGGGTCACGGACTCGAGTGAAAATTCCTTTTCCTACAGTTAAAATAAATAAATAATAATAATAAATACAAATAAATGTTATATATAGTATATATAGGTGTGTGTGCATGTGAAAAATATTACATAATTATATGCAGAAGTAGTAAAAATAGGCGATCTAGTGCTTAATTGTAGATCTGCTATGTTCACTAGTTTGAGTCCCGAGGCAAACTCTGTTGGGTCTTTGGACCTGAACAGTGTGGGAACCACTGGTGTAGTTATGCAGATAATGGAGACGGCGGAAGGAAGGGTAAGTGACAGACGCTGAGGAGAGTAGGACAGAGGACATGACGGAACATTACAGACATCATATAGGGAGGGTATCGGTGTGTGTGTGTGTGTGTGTGTGTGTGTGTTGGGGGGGAGGAGTGGGGGGGGGGGTGGGGGGTGGAACCGTTTCCTCATTAATGCCAGGGATTTAACATTAAGCCTCTCATTTGGTTAACAATCGCGCTATTATTTACACGTTTGTTCAGGGTTTGCAATATGTCATGTCCACGATTAGGTCGAGGCACAAACAATTTGTATACTGTCAGCGGGGGGGGGGGGGGGGGGAACTGCTGGGACACTGCTGCTGAGGTCGCACAAGGACGAGGTGTGTGTGTGTGTGTGTGTGGGGTTAGGCCCTGCAGGAAAAGGGCTCTTAAGGTTAACGCTCAGCACACAATGGGGTCAAAGTGACAGTCAGACAATGGCTGGGCGATGCGGGGTGTGGGCAATTAGTGAGATTGACAGTTGGTGTGCGCCTCAGAGTCTGCACACCCCCCCCCCCCCACGCCACCCCCCCCGCGAACACACACTTGTTTAGTGGTGTCTGGTGAGCTTGGGCCTTGCGCTGCCTACGCGCGCACATGCACACGCACGCACAGTCGCACACACACACACACACGCATGTGTTTAGAAGTGGATTAAGTCCCCGAAACACAGCTTGCTGAAACTCACGTGTTATTGTGGCGTCTTCACCAGTGTTTACCCGACCCGACGTGAGGTTACAGAACCCAGTGATCTGCAGCATGTCCACTCAGCCCAATGGGCTTACCGGGCCTAATCCCTGGTGTACACAGAACTCTATCGGCACAATAACAGATGCATTATTGGCCACGCACTGGACCGAATCAATACCTAGCTATAGACGGGACAGACCAGATTGGTCTGGTCTGATCAGGAGACTTTGGATAGGTGAATAAAAAACTATTAATAATCTAATCACGTAGGTCTCAGGATCCATCCAATGTGTATATTGGATTTCCTGTGGTCAAGCCTGTGATGCTGATGTTGGTCAGCTGCATATCAACGACTCCCAACTTTGGCCAGTGTTTCAGCCTATTATCAGT
The DNA here is from genome assembly GCF_963924005.1 of Protomyctophum bolini. NCBI lineage: Eukaryota > Metazoa > Chordata > Actinopteri > Myctophiformes > Myctophidae > Protomyctophum > Protomyctophum bolini. The sequence goes on from NW_027665932.1 coordinate 6,156, forward strand.
CCCACTGACTTCCATCCATTATCATATTTCATTGCAGTATAAACATATCTTGTTTATCTATTCTCAAAACAGTCTGACACCATCATCATCATCCTCCTCTGTGAATGCATCGTCTTATTATGGAAACGGAAATTACGGTAGTTACGAGTTGTATTTATATAATCGGGCACATGGCGCCACCACGTCGTCGATTAGTGCGCTAAACAAACGTTAAAGTCCATGGACTTGGCTGGCTAAATTACGTTTTTTTAAAAGAGCTCTAGACTTGGTTGACACGTCATGACGTAAAAGCCTGCATTGGAGGGTATAGCGCCCTTCAAAAAGAGCCAAGTCAATGTGACTCTGATTGGTCCAGATGTTTGTGAGATTAGTTCCGGACAGCTAGCTACAGCATAGCCTCCTGCAGAGCCACAACGTAATCTAACTATCCAACTATAAATGGACCAAGTCTCTCTCTGTGTGTGTGTGTGTGTGTGTGTGTGTGTACTGTTGTAATCCACGTAACCCGAGAACCGTTCTCCCCACCGACTTCAAATTCGACACGCACGTTCCAACCCCACCGCAGGGGGTGCAGTGGCCGGTGTCGAGTCGGTCGGACCCGCGGTTGACCAGAAGCGCCCCCCAAAAAGGCTCTGGACAGGGCCCCTGCCCAGGCACTGGACAGGGCCCCTGCCCAGGCACTGGACAGGGCCCCTGCCCAGAGCCTGGGGCAGGGCCCCTGCCCAGGCTCTGGACAGGGCCCCTGTACAGTGTCCATATATGGAGCTGGCCTGTTCTGACATCATTCTGACGTCTGCATATAGACTCCATATTTGGGCACGACTGACAAAGAACACCATATATGGGCATACTATCTGGGTGGGGCATTCATTTCCAACTTACATCGTTCTAAGTAGGCCAGTGCCCAATGGGCACCGCTCTAGTAAGTAGAAATTACAATTGCCGTGATTCGTTTTGTCACTTCATCAGTCAGTCTGGAAAGGATCCAGTTTTAACTGGTATTTCATAACGTCAGCCGTTGCGTGGTCACGTTGTTGCTGACACAGTACGCCATCAGACAGCGCCACTCTGTCCATGCTTTTCTCCATCACTGTTGAAAACAACTGCGCCAGTTCCAGACTCAAGAGTAAAACCTATACGGTTTTAAAGTAAAACACTAATTTGATTCAGTAGCAGTGTTGTTGTTGGCAGCAGATTTCTATTATAGTTTTAGTCGTATTCTCTTGAAACGTTTTCATTTAGTTTTAGTGATTTAGTCGACTAAAATGTATTTTGGTGGGCCTTGATGCCGTCGTAATGACTGTTTTTACACTGTTTTACACAGCAGATCTACAAGCTTGTAGAT
>NW_027665932.1:12500-22359 GCF_963924005.1 Protomyctophum bolini
TTCTAAGACCTGATTTAAAGTCACTGTGTGAGAGGATGAAGGAGAACTCTCTGCTCCTCCTCCATGTTCTAAAACCTGATTTAAAGTCACTGTGTGAGAGGATGAAGGAGAACTCTCTGCTCCTCCTCCATGTTCTAAAACCTGATTTAAAGTCACTGTGTGAGAGGATGAAGGAGAACTCTCTGCTCCTCCTCCCTGTTCTAAAACCTGATTTAAAGTCACTGTGTGAGAGGATGAAGGAGAACTCTCTGCTCCTCCTCCCTGTTCTGAAACCTGATTTAAAGTCACTGTGTGAGAGGATGAAGGAGAACTCTCTGCTCCTCCTCCATGTTCTAAAACCTGATTTAAAGTCACTGTGTGAGAGGATGAAGGAGAACTCTCTGCTCCTCCTCCATGTTCTAAGACCTGATTTAAAGTCACTGTGTGAGAGGATGAAGGAGAACTCTCTGCTCCTCCTCCATGTTCTAAAACCTGATTTAAAGTCACTGTGTGAGAGGATGAAGGAGAACTCTCTGCTCCTCCTCCATGTTCTAAGACCTGATTTAAAGTCACTGTGTGAGAGGATGAAGGAGAACTCTCTGCTCCTCCTCCCTGTTCTAAGACCTGATTTAAAGTCACTGTGTGAGAGGATGAAGGAGAACTCTCTGCTCCTCCTCCATGTTCTAAGACCTGATTTAAAGTCACTGTGTGAGAGGATGAAGGAGAACTCTCTGCTCCTCCTCCATGTTCTAAGACCTGATTTAAAGTCACTGTGTGAGAGGATGAAGGAGAACTCTCTGCTCCTCCTCCATGTTCTAAGACCTGATTTAAAGTCACTGTGTGAGAGGATGAAGGAGAACTCTCTGCTCCTCCTCCACGTTCTAAAACCTGATTTAAAGTCACTGTGTGAGAGGATGAAGGAGAACTCTCTGCTCCTCCTCCATGTTCTAAGACCTGATTTAAAGTCACTGTGTGAGAGGATGAAGGAGAACTCTCTGCTCCTCCTCCATGTTCTGAAACCTGATTTAAAGTCACTGTGTGAGAGGATGAAGGAGAACTCTCTGCTCCTCCTCCATGTTCTAAGACCTGATTTAAAGTCACTGTGTGAGAGGATGAAGGAGAACTCTCTCCTCCTCCTCCATGTTCTAAGACCTGATTTAAAGTCACTGTGTGAGAGGATGAAGGAGAACTCTCTGCTCCTCCTCCATGTTCTAAAACCTGATTTAAAGTCACTGTGTGAGAGGATGAAGGAGAACTCTCTGCTCCTCCTCCATGTTCTAAGACCTGATTTAAAGTCACTGTGTGAGAGGATGAAGGAGAACTCTCTGCTCCTCCTCCATGTTCTAAGACCTGATTTAAAGTCACTGTGTGAGAGGATGAAGGAGAACTCTCTGCTCCTCCTCCATGTTCTAAGACCTGATTTAAAGTCACTGTGTGAGAGGATGAAGGAGAACTCTGTGCTCCTCCTCCATGTTCTAAAACCGGATTTAAACTCCACCGATGATGCCAGATTTTGCCCCCCCAAAAAAAACGTTTGATTGCTGAAAATGTATTCATTTATTAACATTTAACTTACACATCTCACATGCGAGATCCTCATCCGAGGCACCCCTGAATGACAGTTACATTGTTACTCTATGGAACCTTACTGTACATTTCTGTAGTATTTAGGGCACGTAGATATGTAAATCTTCCTCCCTAATATACAGTAGGAAAACAGTTTCCATTACGACCAGGCCTGGCATTTCATCCTTTTAGGGCACTTTGCCTTTGGTGTGGTCAACTTTTTGAGGGCACAAGGCCGAGTGCCATGCAGGGCATGAAGGCCATCAATTAAAACAATGATTTTAAGTCCCCCGGTCATCATTATTTTAGCTTAAAGGTTATGGATGATTACATTTTTTTACAAGACGAACATTGGTTCAGAACAGTGCTTCTTAAATGGGAAACTATGCCGTATATCATTATCATTCAGTATGAATATGTATTCAGAAACAAACAAGTCAGATCCTCACATTCACCGTGAGGCATCCATCTGCTAAAGCAGAGTCAAGGAGGGGGATCCAATGTTTTGTTTTGTTTTTCGTCACTTTCCTTCAGCTGGGCTTTTTAACCCATTCTCAACGGGAACCCATTTTGGTGTTAGCATCATGTTATGCTTTAGCTATTGAAAAATAGCAGATCTACAAGCTCATAGCGCGCCACCGAGTGGCGCGCTACGAGCTTGTAGGTCTGCTATTTTTGAAAAATCGAAGAACGACTGACATTTTTTAGAATCTGATCTCAGGTCAGAATGGGTTAATCAGACCAGTGTGTGTCCTAGTGGAAACCTCGCATGAATCTGATCTCAGGTCAGAATGGGTTAAAGATATGTATCAGCCAACAACGCGTGGTGGGGCTTTAGTGTTTCCATGTACTCAGTGAGTGGCTACATGTGTTATCCAGGCCCTTTACTCACAGCACAGCCCCCATGTTCCTCTCCCTTCTGGGAGATTATAATCAAATGTACTCCTGATACTCCACATGAAAGAGCCCCGGTCTGGATGGGAGTTCTATGGGTGGCGCTGTGACTGAGTGGTGGGACGTTTGGCTAGGCCTGCTGTGACCCAGCGGGAAGCCTCTTGCTCTGCCGGAACCCCCCCCACCCACACACACACACACACACACACACCCTCTCCTTCTGACCCCCCACCTCTTTCTCTTTCCTGACTCAACTGGTACCCCACCTCTGGTTTCTACGGCGACGACACGACAACCTCCGTGGGATTTTCTTTTGCAGAATGAGAGAAGAGGACCTGGATTCCAATGGACATAATTATGATGTAGTTATTAAGTTTATTCAGTTATACAAGCTCTCATTATGACTTGTGCGCGCATATATATATATATATATTATATATATATATATATATATATATATATATATATATATATATGACTGAAAATGTTTGCATGACAAAGTTCTGAATGTGCAATTTGTGAGACAGCATGAAAGGAGCCCACACTAGAGCTGACCAATCCATCAATCAACACGATTATATGTACAATGATGATGTTTTAGTGATATCGTCAACGGGGGTTAAAGAAATCACAGATCGAGGCTTTAACCATTGCTTTCATATATCCAACCGAGACCATTATAGATTTTATTATGGAAGACGCTGCATGTTTTTAGATGTGGGGGGGGGGGGGGGGGGGGGGGTCGACGGCCAATTACATATATTTTTTGGGAGTCCTTGACATAAAGTTGTTTGAGAACGACATGGGGTTTTTCAGAAAACTGTCAGGATTTAGAAAGCATTTGTAGAATCGCCCTCAGGTAAACAATGGGTTAAATGGCGACCGGGCCCCCCATGAGGGAGACAGAACAACCCCCGGGCCCCCCATGAGGGAGACAGAACACCCCCGGGCCCCGCTCGGCCAAATGACGTATAGGTATTCACGGATTGGTTAAATAAGGCGCGGTCCCAACAACACATCCACAATCCAACACATTCTCTGAGGCACCATTTAAATGGTCGCAATTTTTCACTGGGAAGCTCTGCTCAACCTCAGAATTCAATTAGTCAGGGGTGGGGGGGGGGGGGGAGACAGAGACAGAAGTGGGGAAAAGAGGGCTGGGGGTTGGAAAGTGGCATGTCAAAAAGAATCCATCCTTCCAAATAGCATCTCTATTTGATTTTCCTCACCACTGTGCGTGCGTGCGTGTGTGCGTGCGTGCATTTGTGCATGTGTGTGTGTGTGTGTGAGAGTGTTGCACGCATGTGTGCGCGTGCATACTGCGTATGTGTGCGCATGCACAGGAAAGACAGGAGTGGAGAAAGAAAGCGGAACACACACACACACACACACGCGCGCGCGCTACACACATAAAGAAAACAGAGCCGTTTGTCATTGAATGGTATTTGAGCCGGGCTACGGCCTATTTCTCCTACAAATTGTCTGGCCTTTTAAACGTGTTTGCTTTGGAAGCCGATGAATGGAGGTGGCCAGCGGGGGGAAACGGTCACAGCGTCCAGGCAGCTGGGAGTGCAACCATGTTGCTGCTAACATCAGTCTTTAAGATCAATGGGGATGGTGGGGGGGGGGGGGGGGGTCACGCCCTGCCCTGTTTGTGTTCCTGTCCCCTCCGAGTTAACAACAACACACATACATGTGCACGCATGCACACACACATACTGTACATACAGCCCCCCCAAACCCCCCTCTCACACACACACACACACACACACACACTGGGAGAAACCTGCCGGGCGGGCGAGAACAACAGAAAGGATCACACCCATGTTTATGGTACAAGACTTCCTAATTATGAACTCGGCACTCAAAACACATGCGAGCTCACACGCTCGGACGCACGCAGACACACTGGAGCACACACACAGTACAGTACAGTACAGTACAGTACAGATGAGTAGGAAGAGTTGACAGAGCGAGAGAGAGAGAGAGAGTGAGAGAGACGGCTAAAGATACCCATTATCCCTCCCAAACAAGAGAGGGGTTTTGGTTTTGATGTTAAGAAGTGCAGCCTCATGGCGGCTGATGCTCACCAGTGTCACCTCAATGACAGTGTTTAGAGAGAGAGAGAGAGAGAGCCACAGAGTGGATGAAAGGCCGTGCACACATGATGCTAATGTCCGGCGTCACACAGCAGGGGGGGGGGTTGGACGGGCTCGCCACACGCTGGGTGGTCGCCGGTCACCAGTGTCGATTTCGTCGACTAAAACTATGACGAAAGATGTTCGTATATATAGACTACCTTTTTTTCACTGGCGAAAACTACATGGAAACTAAAATGAAAAACAAGTTATGGTGACTAAAACTGAAAGACTAAATATGTTGACGATTTCGTCAACGAATAAAAACGAGACTGAAATGCTAGGAAGGGACTATAGTGGACGAGAGATCCAGTATGACTCATTTTACACTTGGTTGCAAGTGTCATTAGGACGGCATCAAGGTCCGTCGAAATACATTTGCGTCGACTAAATCAACTGTAGATTTAGTCGACTGAAATCTTATATTTAGTCGACTGAAACTAGACTAACACTAAGACATTCCAGGTGACTAAAATGTGACTAAAACTAAATTAATGACTATTCAAGAGACTATGACTAAAACTAGGACAATCAGGCGTCACTAGGAAACCTAAAAGGTTTGGTAATGGTTTTGAGTTATTTATTTTTATAACTTTTTGTTGTTTTGTTTCATTTTCTGCACACTCTTTGTTGACTATCATTTATGTCATTGGAATTAGGGGACATGTTGTTGCGTGTGCGTGCGTGTGTGCGTGCGTGCGTGCATACGTGTGTGTGTGTGTGTGTGTGTGTGTGTGTGTGTGTGTGTGTGTGCGTGCGTCACCTTGGCCTCAGTCTCTCCACGGTGCAGAGTGTAGAGGTGGTGCACGGCGCTCTGCGAGGACGCCCAGGGGTGTGTGAGGATCTGGAACACATGGAAGTCATGGCCCTGGGTGTCGGCCGTCACCAGCAGCATGCCTGGAAAACACACCACACACACACACACACACACACACACACACACACACACACTTCAAGTTCAGTTCCAACCACATGAACCGTATATACAGTAGGTTCCTTGCTCGCGTCCTAAGCCAGAGAGTGCCGTTTTGCCTGTGTACAAAACATTGATACGGTAACAGATCAGTAATCTACAGCCCAATCATCACTTTGCTCTTTGTGCGTTTATTTTATCGAACATGTATAAACTGTAAAGAGACTCCCACTCAATTTCAAAACAGCATATAAACATACAGTGGAGAAAAAAAAGGGAGAAAAAAAAAAAAAGAAAACTGTGGCCAACTCAGTATCGCGGGCCTTTAAAACAAACAAACAAGCTCATTAAAATGAGGCTTATAAAGGCCTATCGTTTGTCAAAGTTGTAAAAGCAGCACAGCCTTGATGCCTCACATCATAATTTGCTCTCTGGTCGAAGTCGTGGCCCGAGTCGTCTGCTTGCCGCTCGACGTCGGGGACAAGGACACAGTGTGAGTGTCTGTGGTGTTTTTTTCTTCTTGTCGTCTCTGTACGGGAGACAGACGCTGCTGTGCATCTATGCGTGTGTGTGTGTGTGTGTGTGTGTGTGTGTGTGTGTGTGTGTGCGAGTGTACGCCACACGCGCACATAAATCTGCCCCCTTGGCGGAACCGCAGCATCTCGGCTGGAGTGTAACCCTTACTGACAGGCCCATTCATTTAGCCCTGTTTTATTTGAAGCCCGTCGAGCTCCAGAAAGTATAGGCTCTTACCGTAAACAACACGCTCAACAAACCACAGCAGAACAAACCCACAGCTCTACTGGCTCTCTGGCTGCTGCTGCTGGTCTCCAACAACGAACGGGGGCCCTAACCCATTTAGGCCTAGCCTGGATGGAACTCACCTATGCTTTCAGGGGAGAAACTGTTCGCAGCTGCTGGACATGAGACTAATTAATTGGAGCGACAGAGAGAGAGAGAGAGAGGAGTGTGTGCGTCAATTTAACAAAGGTGCAGACGATCAGAAATCAGCAGAGAGTGATCGACGTTTGCGCTACCGTATGCCGAATTGAAGTGGACTCGGACCCAGACTTTTTTTTTCTCTCCCTGGAAATAAAAACATCTGGGTTTTTCCGAGGTGAATTTAGGCCTGACCTCAAAATGAAAACAAAAAAAATCTTCAAAATCCTCCAGTTTTCTGAAATAAATATTTTCACGAATTTTCTAAAATAGCAGACCTACAAGCTCGTAGCGCGCCATGAGCTTGTAGATCTGCTATTTTTCAATAGCTAAATTATAACATATAATGTTTAAGACACCAAAAGGGGTTCCCACCCAAAATGGGCTAAAGGATGTTCCCCTCTGCATGCGAGATGTCGCAAACAGGGCCCCTCCATGAGGGACCGAAAAGCCCTAGAAGTCAAAGCGAGCCAGGACACGATGCATCACCGATGCACGCGGAGAAGGATTAAGGACGGTTTACCAAAAGAAAAAGGAAAAAAAAGCGTTGCCTTTTTTTGACGAGGCCCAGCCATAACTGACATGAGGCGTAATTAGTCATTTTCATCTGAGTTTTTGCTTTCCCCCCATAGAGGCTTTTATGTGGAAGATGCAGTAGGTTTTAACCCATTTTGGACTGATGGCGATTTAAAAAGAAAGAAGGCTTCTAAATCCTAACGGTTTTCTGAAAAAAACCCATGTTTCTATATGTCAGTTGTGCTCAACCTTTTTCATGTCAAGGACCCCCAGAATTATCTCTATTGGGTCACAGACCCCCCCCTCATCTCAAAATATGTATAGTTCCAGGGACCCCCCAGAAGCAAATATTTTAGTTAAAAACGTTCGCTCTGAAATATATATTCAATGATTTCAACCACATTTTCACGACTTTTCAAAAACAGCAGACCTACAAGCTCGAGCTTGTATAGATCTGCTGTTTTTCAATAGCTAAAGCATGACATAATGCTATGAACACCAAGAGAAGGGTTCCCGCCCAGAATGGGTTAATTAGTGGCCGGGCTTTTATTGGGTGGCATGTCAAATGTGAAAAGAGGAGGCTTCGTCGGAATGGCATAAGATTAAAAGGATTCTGCAACACGTGCGAGCGGGGAGATGGAAAACACACCCTCTCTCGGCAAAGAAGAAGAAAAAATATTTTTTTTGTGCAATCTTCCATCAAACTTTTAGCAAAGCTTCAAAGCTTTTTTTTTTCTCTCTTTCTTTCTTTCTTTCTTTTCTTTTCCAAAGCGACAACGAATGCCAGTTTCTTGCATGGAGATGATGAGAAGACGGACTGACTGCGAGGGATAAAGAGATGAATGAGGGACGGCTTGAAGCAGGAGATGAGAAGAGGGGTCACGCAGATTATTGAAGAGGAGGAGGAGGAGGAGGAGGAGAGGAGAGGAGAGGAGGGGAGGGGTGAAGCAGAGCGGAGCATTAAACCACTCTGTACGGGAACCCCTTTTGGTGTTTTAATTTAGCTATTGAACAATAGCAGATCTACAAGCTCGTAGCCGCTTTTGAAAAAGTCTTGAAAATGTGGAGCAAATCTCTGAATATATATTCTTTCAGAGAGAACGTTTTTTTAACTCATATCATCTTTGCTTCTGGGAAGTCTCCCTGAAGGAACATATTTTCAGATGGGGGACTGCGGCCAAACACATTATATTTTCAGGGGTGCTTGACATGAAATTGTTTGAGAACCACTGACATAGAAACATGTTTTTTTTTTTTTGAGAAAACCGTCAGGATTTTTAGAAGACATTTGTAGAATGAGGTCCTCCTCCGGTCTAAAGGGCTTAAGACAGCGGTTAGCTATTCATGCCGTATCAGAGCGACCAAGAAAGCCAGAGCAGCTCAGGCCCTGGGCCCTGTAAACTGCACAAACCCCACGCCCCAAACGAGGTGCCAAGCCGCAAGAAGCATTTGCGTCAACTGGGAATGGGGGAGAAAAAAGGGACTGGGCCCTTCTAATTATAGAGTCTGGAAACGGAAGCACAGGGTGATTAGGAGTTGAGGCGCTGCGGTCTGTTTATCTGGGAGCTTCCTCTCTTTCTCTCTCTCTCTCTCTCTCTACCACCCTCCTCTCTCTCTCTCTCTCTCTTTCTTCCTCCTTTCCCTGTATATGGGCCCATCCCGCCCACCAAGCGGCTGGAGAGAGAGTCTGGCCCCTGGGTTTTTTTTTTTTTTTTGTATTTTTTTTGACAGATGAGGCTTGGCCACAGCGTCCTGGCCAAGGCACGTTGTTTCTCTTCTTTGCTGATGGGACAAGTCTGCGCTCCAAAAAAAAAAGCAACGCACACACACACACGCACACACACACACACACACAGGGAGAGAGGGCAGGGGGGGGCAGGCAGGCCAGTGCAAGGGAGCTGGGGGTTGAGCGCGCGAGCGAGCGAGCGCCCTCGAGGACCGGGGAGGCTTTTGTGGCCTTGTTGAAATACAGAGGCTCCTGGCCGAGAGGCGTCAGTCGGTTAGCCCACGAGAGGGACAAATTAACCCATTCTGACCTGAGATCAGATTCATACGAGGTTTCCACTGGACACACACTGGTCTGATTAACCCCATTCTGACCTGAGATCAGATTCTAAAAATGTCAGTCGTTCTTCGATTTTTCAAAAAATAGCAGACCTACAAGCTCGTAGCGTGCCACTCGGTGGCGCGCTACGAGCTTGTAGATCTGCTATTTTTCAATAGCTAAAGCATAACATGATGCTAACACCAAAAAGGGTTCCCGTTCAGAATGGGTTAAAAAGCAGCCGTGCCGCTCCGCGGGTGTAAAGAGAGGGTTTGGGGGGGGAAACCTGAGGCCGGGCGGCCCGGAGCATGGGTTTGACACGTCCTATTTATAACACCTCCTCGTCTCCCCACGCCGGGTTTCTCGGAGTGTTATTTACGACGTTTTGGGTACCCAAAGCAGCGCTGGCACACGCACACACAGACGTCGTATACGCTCCACTGCGAGGGATGACCTCTAATTTGCCATGTGTTGCGAGACATGCGTCCGTACGTATATACGGGGACACGAGGGGGGGAGTGAGATAATCATTTCCATAAATATCGCCTCACGCTTTCTTCTTCTTTTTTTTTTTTTTTACCCCACCGCCCCCCACACTTTTTCGCTCACCGCCCCCCTTGTTTTGTTTTGCTGTAGCCTCTACTGTCACGTCTCTGACCAGACAAACACAAAACATCTGCTCTATCCCATTAATACTGGGACGATGTTTCATTTACAAAGTGGCTCTGCAGAGAGAGAGAGAGAGAGAGAGAGAGAGAGAGAGAGAGAGAGAGAGAGAGAGAGAGAGAGAGAGAGAGAGAGAGACAGGGAGGGGAGTTCTACCACTTGGCAACACAAAGGGCCACAACAAAAGTAGTCCACTTTCTAATT
>NW_027665931.1:0-108000 GCF_963924005.1 Protomyctophum bolini
CCCTACTATAGAGTGTGGTTTGTTGTGATAATGCTCCTACTATAGAGTGTGGTTTGTTGTGATAATGATCCTACTATAGAGTGTGGTTTGTTGTGATAATGCTCCCTACTATAGAGTGTGGTTTGTTGTGATAATGCTCCCTACTATAGAGTGGTTTGTTGTGATAATGATCCTACTATAGAGTGTGGTCTGTTGTGATAATGCTCCCTACTATAGAGTGTATTGTTGTGATAATGCTCCTACTATAGAGTGTGGTTTGTTGTGATAATGCTCCTACTATAGAGTGTGGTTTGTCGTGATAATGCTCCCTACTATAGAGTGTATTGTTGTGATAATGATCCTACTATAGAGTGTGGTTTGTTGTGATAATGCTCCCTACTATAGAGTGTGGTTTGTTGTGATAATGCTCCCTACTATAGAGTGTGGTTTGTTGTGATAATGCTCCTACTATAGAGTGTGGTTTGTTGTGATAATGATCCTACTATAGAGTGTGGTTTGTTGTGATAATGCTCCCTACTATAGAGTGTGGTTTGTTGTGATAATGCTCCCTACTATAGAGTGGTTTGTTGTGATAATGATCCTACTATAGAGTGTGGTTTGCTGTGATAATGCTCCGACTATAAGAAGACCATGTAGAGTTACAGTATATAGGGCTGACTGGGAGGGAAGACCATGTAGAGTTACAGTATATAGGGCAGACTGGGGGGAAGACCATGTAGAGTTACAGTATATAGGGCTGACTGGGGGGGAAGACCATGTAGAGTTACAGTATATAGGGCTGACTGGGGGGGAAGACCATGTAGAGTTACAGTATATAGGGCTGACTGGGGGGAAGACCATGTGGAGTTACAGTATCTCTACATGGTCTTCCCCACAGTCAGCCCTATATACTGTAACTCTACATGGTCTTCCCCACAGTCAGCCCTATATACTGTAACTCTACATGGTCTTCCCCCACAGTCAGCCCTATATAATGTAACTCTACATGGTCTTCCCCCCAGTCTGCCCTATATACTGTAACTCTACATGGTCTTCCCCCCAGTCAGCCCTATATACTGTAACTCTACATGGTCTTCCCTCCCAGTCAGCCCTATATACTGTAACTCTACATGGTCTTCCCCACAGTCAGCCCTATATACTGTAACTCTACATGGTCTTCCCTCCCAGTCAGCCCTATATACTGTAACTCTACATGGTCTTCCCCCCAGTCAGCCCTATATACTGTAACTCTACATGGTCTTCCCCCCAGTCAGCCCTATATACTGTAACTCTACACGGTCTTCCCCCCAGTCAGCCCTATATACTGTAACTCTACATTTCTTCCCCCCAGTCAGCCCTATATACTGTAACTCTACATGGTCTTCCCCCCAGTCAGCCCTATATACTGTAACTCTACATGGTCTTCCCCCCAGTCAGCCCTATATACTGTAACTCTACATGGTCTTCCCCCCCAGTCAGCCCTATATACTGTAACTCTACATGGTCTTCCCCCCCAGTCAGCCCTATATACTGTAACTCTACATGGTCTTCCCCCCTCCCAGTCAGCCCTATATACTGTAACTCTACATGGTCTTCCCCCCAGTCAGCCCTATATACTGTAACTCTACACGGTCTTCCCTCCCAGTCAGCCCTATATACTGTAACTCTACATGGTCTTCCCCCCAGTCAGCCCTATATACTGTAACTCTACAGGGTCTTCCCCCCAGTCAGCCCTATATACTGTAACTCTACATGGTCTTCCCCACAGTCAGCCCTATATACTGTAACTCTACATGGTCTTCCCCCCAGTCAGCCCTATATACTGTAACTCTACATGGTCTTCCCCCCCCAGTCAGCCCTATATACTGTAACTCTACATGGTCTTCCCCCCAGTCAGCCCTATATACTGTAACTCTACATGGTCTTCCCCCCAGTCAGCCCTATATACTGTAACTCTACATGGTCTTCCCTCCCAGTCAGCCCTATATACTGTAACTCTACATGGTCTTCCCTACAGTCAGCCCTATATACTGTAACTCTACATGGTCTTCCCCATAGTCAGCCCTATATACTGTAACTCTACATGGTCTTCCCTCCCAGTCAGCCCTACATACTGTAACTCTACATGGTCTTCCCTCCCAGTCAGCCCTATATACTGTAACTCTACATGGTCTTCCCCCCCAGTCAGCCCTATATACTGTAACTCTACATGGTCTTCCCCCCAGTCAGCCCTATATACTGTAACTCTACACAGTCTTCCCCCCAGTCAGCCCTATATACTGTAACTCTACATGGTCTTCCCCCCCAGTCAGCCCTATATACTGTAACTCTACATGGTCTTCCCCCCAGTCAGCCCTATATACTGTAACTCTACATGGTCTCCCTCCCAGTCAGCCCTATATACTGTAACTCTACATGGTCTTCCCTCCCAGTCAGCCCTATATACTGTAACTCTACATGGTCTTCCCCACAGTCAGCCCTATATACTGTAACTCTACATGGTCTTCCCTCCCAGTCAGCCCTATATACTGTAACTCTACATGGTCTTCCCTCCCAGTCAGCCCTACATACTGTAACTCTACATGGTCTTCCCTCCCAGTCAGCCCTATATACTGTAACTCTACATGGTCTTCCCCCCCAGTCAGCCCTATATACTGTAACTCTACATGGTCTTCCCCCCAGTCAGCCCTATATACTGTAACTCTACACGGTCTTCCCCCCAGTCAGCCCTATATACTGTAACTCTACATGGTCTTCCCCCCCAGTCAGCCCTATATACTGTAACTCTACATGGTCTTCCCTCCCAGTCAGCCCTATATACTGTAACTCTACATGGTCTTCCCCCCAGTCAGCCCTATATACTGTAACTCTACATGGTCTTCCCTCCCACCATGGTGTGGTTTGTTGTGATAATGATCCTACTATAGAGTGTGGTTTGTTGTGATAATGCTCCTACTATAGAGTGGTTTGTTGTGATAATGCTCCCTACTATAGAGTGTGGTTTGTTGTGATAATGCTCCCTACTATAGAGTGTGGTTTGTTGTGATAATGCTCCTACTATAGTGTGGTTTGTTGTGATAATGCTCCTACTATAGAGTGTGGTTTGTTGTGATAATGCTCCTACTATAGAGTGTGGTTTGTTGTGATAATGCTCCCAACTATAGAGTGTGGTTTGTTGTGATAATGCTCCTACTTTAGAGTGTGGTTTGTTGTGATAATGCTCCTACTATAGAGTGTGGTTTGTTGTGATAATGCTCCCTACTATAGAGTGGTTTGTTGTGATAATGATCCTACTATAGAGTGTGGTTTGTTGTGATAATGCTCCTACTATAGAGTGGTTTGCTGTGATAATGCTCCTACTATAGAGTGTGGTTTGTTGTGATAATGCTCCTACTATAGAGTGGTTTGTTGTGATAATGCTCCTACTATAGAGTGTGGTTTGTTGTGATAATGCTCCCTACTATAGAGTGTGGTTTGTTGTGATAATGCTCCCTACTATAGAGTGTGGTTTGCTGTGATAATGCTCCTACTATAGAGTGTGGTTTGTTGTGATAATGCTCCTACTATAGAGTGTGGTTTGTTGTGATAATGCTCCCTACTATAGAGTGTGGTTTGTTGTGATAATGATCCTACTATAGAGTGTGGTTTGTTGTGATAATGCTCCTACTTTAGAGTGTGGTTTGTTGTGATAATGCTCCTACTATAGAGTGTGGTTTGTTGTGATAATGCTCCTACTATAGAGTGTGGTTTGTTGTGATAATGCTCCCTACTATAGAGTGGTTTGTTGTGATAATGCTCCTACTATAGAGTGTGGTTTGTTGTGATAATGCTCCTACTATAGAGTGTGGTTTGTCGTGATAATGCTCCCTACTATAGAGTGTATTGTTGTGATAATGATCCTACTATAGAGTGTGGTTTGTTGTGATAATGCTCCCTACTATAGAGTGTGGTTTGTTGTGATAATGCTCCCTACTATAGAGTGTGGTTTGTTGTGATAATGCTCCTACTATAGAGTGTGGTTTGTTGTGATAATGATCCTACTATAGAGTGTGGTTTGTTGTGATAATGCTCCCTACTATAGAGTGTGGTTTGTTGTGATAATGCTCCCTACTATAGAGTGGTTTGTTGTGATAATGATCCTACTATAGAGTGTGGTCTGTTGTGATAATGCTCCCTACTATAGAGTGTGGTTTGCTGTGATAATGCTCCGACTATAAGAAGACCATGTAGAGTTACAGTATATAGGGCTGACTGGGAGGGAAGACCATGTAGAGTTACAGTATATAGGGCAGACTGGGGGGAAGACCATGTAGAGTTACAGTATATAGGGCTGACTGGGGGGGAAGACCATGTAGAGTTACAGTATATAGGGCTGACTGGGGGGGAAGACCATGTAGAGTTACAGTATATAGGGCTGACTGGGGGGAAGACCATGTGGAGCAAATCAAATCAAAAAAGTTACAGTATCTCTACATGGTCTTCCCCACAGTCAGCCCTATATACTGTAACTCTACATGGTCTTCCCCACAGTCAGCCCTATATACTGTAACTCTACATGGTCTTCCCCCACAGTCAGCCCTATATAATGTAACTCTACATGGTCTCCCCCCCAGTCAGCCCTATATACTGTAACTCTACATGGTCTCCCCCCCAGTCAGCCCTATATACTGTAACTCTACATGGTCTTCCCCACAGTCAGCCCTATATACTGTAACTCTACATGGTCTTCCCTCCCAGTCAGCCCTATATACTGTAACTCTACATGGTCTTCCCCCCAGTCAGCCCTATATACTGTAACTCTACATGGTCTTCCCCCCCAGTCAGCCCTATATACTGTAACTCTACATGGTCTTCCCCCCAGTCAGCCCTATATACTGTAACTCTACATGGTCTTCCCCATAGTCAGCCCTATATACTGTAACTCTACATGGTCTTCCCCACAGTCAGCCCTATATACTGTAACTCTACATGGTCTTCCCCCCAGTCAGCCCTATATACTGTAACTCTACATGGTCTTCCCCCCCAGTCAGCCCTATATACTGTAACTCTACATGGTCTTCCCCCCCAGTCAGCCCTATATACTGTAACTCTACATGGTCTTCCCTCCCAGTCAGCCCTATATACTGTAACTCTACATGGTCTTCCCCCCCAGTCAGCCCTATATACTGTAACTCTACATGGTCTTCCCCCCAGTCAGCCCTATATACTGTAACTCTACATGGTCTTCCCCCCAGTCAGCCCTATATACTGTAACTCTACATGGTCTTCCCCCCCAGTCAGCCCTATATACTGTAACTCTACATGGTCTTCCCTCCCAGTCAGCCCTATATACTGTAACTCTACATGGTCTTTCCCCCCAGTCTGCCCTATATACTGTAACTCTACATGGTCTTCCCTCCCAGTCAGCCCTATATACTGTAACTCTACATGGTCTTCCCCCCAGTCAGCCCTATATACTGTAACTCTACATGGTCTTCCCCCCAGTCAGCCCTATATACTGTAACTCTACATGGTCTTCCCTCCCAGTCAGCCCTACATACTGTAACTCTACATGGTCTTCCCCCCAGTCAGCCCTATATACTGTAACTCTACACAGTCTTCCCCCCAGTCAGCCCTATATACTGTAACTCTACACAGTCTTCCCCACAGTCAGCCCTATATACTGTAACTCTACATGGTCTTCCCCCCCAGTCAGCCCTATATACTGTAACTCTACATGGTCTTCCCCCCCAGTCAGCCCTATATACTGTAACTCTACACGGTCTTCCCCCCAGTCAGCCCTATATACTGTAACTCTACATGGTCTTCCCCCCCAGTCAGCCCTATATACTGTAACTCTACATGGTCTTCCCTCCCAGTCAGCCCTATATACTGTAACTCTACATGGTCTTCCCCCCAGTCAGCCCTATATACTGTAACTCTACATGGTCTTCCCTCCCACCATGGTGTGGTTTGTTGTGATAATGATCCTACTATAGAGTGTGGTTTGTTGTGATAATGCTCCCTACTATAGAGTGGTTTGTTGTGATAATGATCCTACTATAGAGTGTGGTCTGTTGTGATAATGCTCCCTACTATAGAGTGTGGTTTGCTGTGATAATGCTCCGACTATAAGAAGACCATGTAGAGTTACAGTATATAGGGCTGACTGGGAGGGAAGACCATGTAGAGTTACAGTATATAGGGCAGACTGGGGGGAAGACCATGTAGAGTTACAGTATATAGGGCTGACTGGGGGGGAAGACCATGTAGAGTTACAGTATATAGGGCTGACTGTGGGGAATACCATGTAGAGTTACAGTATATAGGGCTGACTGTGGGGAAGACCATGTAGAGATACTGTAACTCCACATGGTCTTCCCCCCAGTCAGCCCTATATACTGTAACTCTACATGGTCTTCCCCCCCAGTCAGCCCTATATACTGTAACTCTACATGGTCTTCCCCCCCAGTCAGCCCTATATACTGTAACTCTACATGGTCTTCCCCCCCAGTCAGCCCTATATACTGTAACTCTACATGGTCTTCCCTCCCAGTCAGCCCTATATACTGTAACTCTACATGGTCTTCCCCCCCAGTCAGCCCTATATACTGTAACTCTACATGGTCTTCCCCCCCCAGTCAGCCCTATATACTGTAACTCTACATGGTCTTCCCTCCCAGTCAGCCCTATATACTGTAACTCTACATGGTCTTCCCCACAGTCAGCCCTATATACTGTAACTCTACATGGTCTTCCCTCCCAGTCAGCCCTATATACTGTAACTCTACATGGTCTTCCCCCCAGTCAGCCCTATATACTGTAACTCTACATGGTCTTCCCCCCAGTCAGCCCTATATACTGTAACTCTACATGGTCTCCCCCCCCCAGTCAGCCCTATATACTGTAACTCTACATGGTCTTCCCCCCCAGTCAGCCCTATATACTGTAACTCTACATGGTCTTCCCTCCCAGTCAGCCCTATATACTGTAACTCTACATGGTCTTCCCCCCAGTCAGCCCTATATACTGTAACTCTACATGGTCTTCCCTCCCACCATGGTGTGGTTTGTTGTGATAATGATCCTACTATAGAGTGTGGTTTGTTGTGATAATGCTCCCTACTATAGAGTGGTTTGTTGTGATAATGATCCTACTATAGAGTGTGGTCTGTTGTGATAATGCTCCCTACTATAGAGTGTGGTTTGCTGTGATAATGCTCCGACTATAAGAAGACCATGTAGAGTTACAGTATATAGGGCTGACTGGGAGGGAAGACCATGTAGAGTTACAGTATATAGGGCAGACTGGGGGGAAGACCATGTAGAGTTACAGTATATAGGGCTGACTGGGGGGGAAGACCATGTAGAGTTACAGTATATAGGGCTGACTGTGGGGAATACCATGTAGAGTTACAGTATATAGGGCTGACTGTGGGGAAGACCATGTAGAGATACTGTAACTCCACATGGTCTTCCCCCCAGTCAGCCCTATATACTGTAACTCTACATGGTCTTCCCCCCCAGTCAGCCCTATATACTGTAACTCTACATGGTCTTCCCCCCCAGTCAGCCCTATATACTGTAACTCTACATGGTCTTCCCCCCCAGTCAGCCCTATATACTGTAACTCTACATGGTCTTCCCTCCCAGTCAGCCCTATATACTGTAACTCTACATGGTCTTCCCCCCCAGTCAGCCCTATATACTGTAACTCTACATGGTCTTCCCCCCCCAGTCAGCCCTATATACTGTAACTCTACATGGTCTTCCCTCCCAGTCAGCCCTATATACTGTAACTCTACATGGTCTTCCCCACAGTCAGCCCTATATACTGTAACTCTACATGGTCTTCCCTCCCAGTCAGCCCTATATACTGTAACTCTACATGGTCTTCCCCCCAGTCAGCCCTATATACTGTAACTCTACATGGTCTTCCCCCCAGTCAGCCCTATATACTGTAACTCTACATGGTCTCCCCCCCCCAGTCAGCCCTATATACTGTAACTCTACATGGTCTTCCCCCCCCAGTCAGCCCTATATACTGTAACTCTACATGGTCTTCCCCCCAGTCAGCCCTATATACTGTAACTCTACATGGTCTTCCCCCCAGTCAGCCCTATATACTGTAACTCTACATGGTCTTCCCTCCCAGTCAGCCCTATATACTGTAACTCTACATGGTCTTCCCCCCCAGTCAGCCCTATATACTGTAACTCTACATGGTCTTCCCCCCCCAGTCAGCCCTATATACTGTAACTCTACATGGTCTTCCCTCCCAGTCAGCCCTATATACTGTAACTCTACATGGTCTTCCCCCCAGTCAGCCCTATATACTGTAACTCTACATGGTCTTCCCCCCCAGTCAGCCCTATATACTGTAACTCTACATGGTCTTCCCCCCAGTCAGCCCTATATACTGTAACTCTACATGGTCTTCCCCCCAGTCAGCCCTATATACTGTAACTCTACATGGTCTTCCCCCCCCAGTCAGCCCTATATACTGTAACTCTACATGGTCTTCCCCCCCCAGTCAGCCCTATATACTGTAACTCTACATGGTCTTCCCCCCAGTCAGCCCTATATACTGTAACTCTACATGGTCTTCCCCCCAGTCAGCCCTATATACTGTAACTCTACATGGTCTTCCCTCCCAGTCAGCCCTATATACTGTAACTCTACATGGTCTTCCCCACAGTCAGCCCTATATACTGTAACTCTACATGGTCTTCCCTCCCAGTCAGCCCTATATACTGTAACTCTACATGGTCTTCCCCCCAGTCAGCCCTATATACTGTAACTCTACATGGTCTTCCCCCCAGTCAGCCCTATATACTGTAACTCTACATGGTCTTCCCCCCTCCCAGTCAGCCCTATATACTGTAACTCTACATGGTCTTCCCCCCAGTCAGCCCTATATACTGTAACTCTACACGGTCTTCCCTCCCAGTCAGCCCTATATACTGTAACTCTACATGGTCTTCCCTCCCAGTCAGCCCTATATACTGTAACTCTACATGGTCTTCCCCCCCAGTCAGCCCTATATACTGTAACTCTACATGGTCTCCCTCCCAGTCAGCCCTATATACTGTAACTCTACATGGTCTTCCCTCCCAGTCAGCCCTATATACTGTAACTCTACATGGTCTTCTCCACAGTCAGCCCTATATACTGTAACTCTACATGGTCTTCCCTCCCAGTCAGCCCTATATACTGTAACTCTACATGGTCTTCCCTCCCAGTCAGCCCTATATACTGTAACTCTACATGGTCTTCCCCCCAGTCAGCCCTATATACTGTAACTCTACATGGTCTTCCCTCCCACCATGGTGTGGTTTGTTGTGATAATGCTCCTACTATAGAGTGTGGTTTGTTGTGATAATGCTCCCTACTATAGAGTGGTTTGTTGTGATAATGCTCCTACTATAGAGTGTGGTTTGTTGTGATAATGCTCCTACTATAGAGTGTGGTTTGTCGTGATAATGCTCCCTACTATAGAGTGTATTGTTGTGATAATGATCCTACTATAGAGTGTGGTTTGTTGTGATAATGCTCCCTACTATAGAGTGTGGTTTGTTGTGATAATGCTCCCTACTATAGAGTGTGGTTTGTTGTGATAATGCTCCTACTATAGAGTGTGGTTTGTTGTGATAATGATCCTACTATAGAGTGTGGTTTGTTGTGATAATGCTCCCTACTATAGAGTGTGGTTTGTTGTGATAATGCTCCCTACTATAGAGTGGTTTGTTGTGATAATGATCCTACTATAGAGTGTGGTCTGTTGTGATAATGCTCCCTACTATAGAGTGTGGTTTGCTGTGATAATGCTCCGACTATAAGAAGACCATGTAGAGTTACAGTATATAGGGCTGACTGGGAGGGAAGACCATGTAGAGTTACAGTATATAGGGCAGACTGGGGGGAAGACCATGTAGAGTTACAGTATATAGGGCTGACTGGGGGGGAAGACCATGTAGAGTTACAGTATATAGGGCTGACTGGGGGGGAAGACCATGTAGAGTTACAGTATATAGGGCTGACTGGGGGGAAGACCATGTGGAGTTACAGTATCTCTACATGGTCTTCCCCACAGTCAGCCCTATATACTGTAACTCTACATGGTCTTCCCCACAGTCAGCCCTATATACTGTAACTCTACATGGTCTTCCCCCACAGTCAGCCCTATATAATGTAACTCTACATGGTCTTCCCCCCAGTCTGCCCTATATACTGTAACTCTACATGGTCTTCCCCCCAGTCAGCCCTATATACTGTAACTCTACATGGTCTTCCCTCCCAGTCAGCCCTATATACTGTAACTCTACATGGTCTTCCCCACAGTCAGCCCTATATACTGTAACTCTACATGGTCTTCCCTCCCAGTCAGCCCTATATACTGTAACTCTACATGGTCTTCCCCCCAGTCAGCCCTATATACTGTAACTCTACATGGTCTTCCCCCCAGTCAGCCCTATATACTGTAACTCTACACGGTCTTCCCCCCAGTCAGCCCTATATACTGTAACTCTACATTTCTTCCCCCCAGTCAGCCCTATATACTGTAACTCTACATGGTCTTCCCCCCAGTCAGCCCTATATACTGTAACTCTACATGGTCTTCCCCCCAGTCAGCCCTATATACTGTAACTCTACATGGTCTTCCCCCCCAGTCAGCCCTATATACTGTAACTCTACATGGTCTTCCCCCCCAGTCAGCCCTATATACTGTAACTCTACATGGTCTTCCCCCCTCCCAGTCAGCCCTATATACTGTAACTCTACATGGTCTTCCCCCCAGTCAGCCCTATATACTGTAACTCTACACGGTCTTCCCTCCCAGTCAGCCCTATATACTGTAACTCTACATGGTCTTCCCCCCAGTCAGCCCTATATACTGTAACTCTACAGGGTCTTCCCCCCAGTCAGCCCTATATACTGTAACTCTACATGGTCTTCCCCACAGTCAGCCCTATATACTGTAACTCTACATGGTCTTCCCCCCAGTCAGCCCTATATACTGTAACTCTACATGGTCTTCCCCCCCCAGTCAGCCCTATATACTGTAACTCTACATGGTCTTCCCCCCAGTCAGCCCTATATACTGTAACTCTACATGGTCTTCCCCCCAGTCAGCCCTATATACTGTAACTCTACATGGTCTTCCCTCCCAGTCAGCCCTATATACTGTAACTCTACATGGTCTTCCCTACAGTCAGCCCTATATACTGTAACTCTACATGGTCTTCCCCATAGTCAGCCCTATATACTGTAACTCTACATGGTCTTCCCTCCCAGTCAGCCCTACATACTGTAACTCTACATGGTCTTCCCTCCCAGTCAGCCCTATATACTGTAACTCTACATGGTCTTCCCCCCCAGTCAGCCCTATATACTGTAACTCTACATGGTCTTCCCCCCAGTCAGCCCTATATACTGTAACTCTACACAGTCTTCCCCCCAGTCAGCCCTATATACTGTAACTCTACATGGTCTTCCCCCCCAGTCAGCCCTATATACTGTAACTCTACATGGTCTTCCCCCCAGTCAGCCCTATATACTGTAACTCTACATGGTCTCCCTCCCAGTCAGCCCTATATACTGTAACTCTACATGGTCTTCCCTCCCAGTCAGCCCTATATACTGTAACTCTACATGGTCTTCCCCACAGTCAGCCCTATATACTGTAACTCTACATGGTCTTCCCTCCCAGTCAGCCCTATATACTGTAACTCTACATGGTCTTCCCTCCCAGTCAGCCCTACATACTGTAACTCTACATGGTCTTCCCTCCCAGTCAGCCCTATATACTGTAACTCTACATGGTCTTCCCCCCCAGTCAGCCCTATATACTGTAACTCTACATGGTCTTCCCCCCAGTCAGCCCTATATACTGTAACTCTACACGGTCTTCCCCCCAGTCAGCCCTATATACTGTAACTCTACATGGTCTTCCCCCCCAGTCAGCCCTATATACTGTAACTCTACATGGTCTTCCCTCCCAGTCAGCCCTATATACTGTAACTCTACATGGTCTTCCCCCCAGTCAGCCCTATATACTGTAACTCTACATGGTCTTCCCTCCCACCATGGTGTGGTTTGTTGTGATAATGATCCTACTATAGAGTGTCGTTTGTTGTGATAATGCTCCTACTATAGAGTGGTTTGTTGTGATAATGCTCCCTACTATAGAGTGTGGTTTGTTGTGATAATGCTCCCTACTATAGAGTGTGGTTTGTTGTGATAATGCTCCTACTATAGTGTGGTTTGTTGTGATAATGCTCCTACTATAGAGTGTGGTTTGTTGTGATAATGCTCCTACTATAGAGTGTGGTTTGTTGTGATAATGCTCCCAACTATAGAGTGTGGTTTGTTGTGATAATGCTCCTACTTTAGAGTGTGGTTTGTTGTGATAATGCTCCTACTATAGAGTGTGGTTTGTTGTGATAATGCTCCCTACTATAGAGTGGTTTGTTGTGATAATGATCCTACTATAGAGTGTGGTCTGTTGTGATAATGCTCCTACTATAGAGTGTGGTTTGCTGTGATAATGCTCCCTACTATAGTGTGGTTTGTTGTGATAATGCTCCCTACTATAGAGTGTGGTTTGTTGTGATAATGCTCCCTACTATAGAGTGGTTTGTTGTGATAATGCTAAAACTATAGAGTGTGGTTTGTTGTGATAATGCTCCTACTATAGAGTGGTTTGTTGTGATAATGCTCCTACTATAGAGTGTGGTTTGTTGTGATAATGCTCCCTACTATAGAGTGTGGTTTGCTGTGATAATGATCCTACTATAGAGTGTGGTTTGTTGTGATAATGCTCCCTACTATAGAGTGTATTGTTGTGATAATGATCCTACTATGGAGTGTGGTTTGTTGTGATAATGCTCCCTACTATAGAGTGGTTTGTTGTGATAATGCTCCCTACTATAGTGTGGTTTGTTGTGATAATGCTCCCTACTATAGAGTGTGGTTTGTTGTGATAATGCTCCCTACTATAGAGTGGTTTGTTGTGATAATGCTCCTACTATAGAGTGTGGTTTGTTGTGATAATGCTCCTACTATAGAGTGGTTTGCTGTGATAATGCTCCTACTATAGAGTGTGGTTTGTTGTGATAATGCTCCTACTATAGAGTGGTTTGTTGTGATAATGCTCCTACTATAGAGTGTGGTTTGTTGTGATAATGCTCCCTACTATAGAGTGTGGTTTGTTGTGATAATGCTCCCTACTATAGAGTGTGGTTTGCTGTGATAATGCTCCTACTATAGAGTGTGGTTTGTTGTGATAATGCTCCTACTATAGAGTGTGGTTTGTTGTGATAATGCTCCCTACTATAGAGTGTGGTTTGTTGTGATAATGATCCTACTATAGAGTGTGGTTTGTTGTGATAATGCTCCTACTTTAGAGTGTGGTTTGTTGTGATAATGCTCCTACTATAGAGTGTGGTTTGTTGTGATAATGCTCCTACTATAGAGTGTGGTTTGTTGTGATAATGCTCCCTACTATAGAGTGGTTTGTTGTGATAATGCTCCTACTATAGAGTGTGGTTTGTTGTGATAATGCTCCTACTATAGAGTGTGGTTTGTCGTGATAATGCTCCCTACTATAGAGTGTATTGTTGTGATAATGATCCTACTATAGAGTGTGGTTTGTTGTGATAATGCTCCCTACTATAGAGTGTGGTTTGTTGTGATAATGCTCCCTACTATAGAGTGTGGTTTGTTGTGATAATGCTCCTACTATAGAGTGTGGTTTGTTGTGATAATGATCCTACTATAGAGTGTGGTTTGTTGTGATAATGCTCCCTACTATAGAGTGTGGTTTGTTGTGATAATGCTCCCTACTATAGAGTGGTTTGTTGTGATAATGATCCTACTATAGAGTGTGGTCTGTTGTGATAATGCTCCCTACTATAGAGTGTGGTTTGCTGTGATAATGCTCCGACTATAAGAAGACCATGTAGAGTTACAGTATATAGGGCTGACTGGGAGGGAAGACCATGTAGAGTTACAGTATATAGGGCAGACTGGGGGGAAGACCATGTAGAGTTACAGTATATAGGGCTGACTGGGGGGGAAGACCATGTAGAGTTACAGTATATAGGGCTGACTGGGGGGGAAGACCATGTAGAGTTACAGTATATAGGGCTGACTGGGGGGAAGACCATGTGGAGTTACAGTATCTCTACATGGTCTTCCCCACAGTCAGCCCTATATACTGTAACTCTACATGGTCTTCCCCACAGTCAGCCCTATATACTGTAACTCTACATGGTCTTCCCCCACAGTCAGCCCTATATAATGTAACTCTACATGGTCTTCCCCCCAGTCTGCCCTATATACTGTAACTCTACATGGTCTTCCCCCCCAGTCAGCCCTATATACTGTAACTCTACATGGTCTTCCCCCCAGTCAGCCCTATATACTGTAACTCTACACGGTCTTCCCCCCAGTCAGCCCTATATACTGTAACTCTACATGGTCTTCCCCCCCAGTCAGCCCTATATACTGTAACTCTACATGGTCTTCCCTCCCAGTCAGCCCTATATACTGTAACTCTACATGGTCTTCCCCCCAGTCAGCCCTATATACTGTAACTCTACATGGTCTTCCCTCCCACCATGGTGTGGTTTGTTGTGATAATGATCCTACTATAGAGTGTGGTTTGTTGTGATAATGCTCCTACTATAGAGTGGTTTGTTGTGATAATGCTCCCTACTATAGAGTGTGGTTTGTTGTGATAATGCTCCCTACTATAGAGTGTGGTTTGTTGTGATAATGCTCCTACTATAGTGTGGTTTGTTGTGATAATGCTCCTACTATAGAGTGTGGTTTGTTGTGATAATGCTCCTACTATAGAGTGTGGTTTGTTGTGATAATGCTCCCAACTATAGAGTGTGGTTTGTTGTGATAATGCTCCTACTTTAGAGTGTGGTTTGTTGTGATAATGCTCCTACTATAGAGTGTGGTTTGTTGTGATAATGCTCCCTACTATAGAGTGGTTTGTTGTGATAATGATCCTACTATAGAGTGTGGTCTGTTGTGATAATGCTCCTACTATAGAGTGTGGTTTGCTGTGATAATGCTCCCTACTATAGTGTGGTTTGTTGTGATAATGCTCCCTACTATAGAGTGTGGTTTGTTGTGATAATGCTCCCTACTATAGAGTGGTTTGTTGTGATAATGCTAAAACTATAGAGTGTGGTTTGTTGTGATAATGCTCCTACTATAGAGTGGTTTGTTGTGATAATGCTCCTACTATAGAGTGTGGTTTGTTGTGATAATGCTCCCTACTATAGAGTGTGGTTTGCTGTGATAATGATCCTACTATAGAGTGTGGTTTGTTGTGATAATGCTCCCTACTATAGAGTGTATTGTTGTGATAATGATCCTACTATGGAGTGTGGTTTGTTGTGATAATGCTCCCTACTATAGAGTGGTTTGTTGTGATAATGCTCCCTACTATAGTGTGGTTTGTTGTGATAATGCTCCCTACTATAGAGTGTGGTTTGTTGTGATAATGCTCCCTACTATAGAGTGGTTTGTTGTGATAATGCTCCTACTATAGAGTGTGGTTTGTTGTGATAATGCTCCTACTATAGAGTGGTTTGCTGTGATAATGCTCCTACTATAGAGTGTGGTTTGTTGTGATAATGCTCCTACTATAGAGTGGTTTGTTGTGATAATGCTCCTACTATAGAGTGTGGTTTGTTGTGATAATGCTCCCTACTATAGAGTGTGGTTTGTTGTGATAATGCTCCCTACTATAGAGTGTGGTTTGCTGTGATAATGCTCCTACTATAGAGTGTGGTTTGTTGTGATAATGCTCCTACTATAGAGTGTGGTTTGTTGTGATAATGCTCCCTACTATAGAGTGTGGTTTGTTGTGATAATGATCCTACTATAGAGTGTGGTTTGTTGTGATAATGCTCCTACTTTAGAGTGTGGTTTGTTGTGATAATGCTCCTACTATAGAGTGTGGTTTGTTGTGATAATGCTCCTACTATAGAGTGTGGTTTGTTGTGATAATGCTCCCTACTATAGAGTGGTTTGTTGTGATAATGCTCCTACTATAGAGTGTGGTTTGTTGTGATAATGCTCCTACTATAGAGTGTGGTTTGTCGTGATAATGCTCCCTACTATAGAGTGTATTGTTGTGATAATGATCCTACTATAGAGTGTGGTTTGTTGTGATAATGCTCCCTACTATAGAGTGTGGTTTGTTGTGATAATGCTCCCTACTATAGAGTGTGGTTTGTTGTGATAATGCTCCTACTATAGAGTGTGGTTTGTTGTGATAATGATCCTACTATAGAGTGTGGTTTGTTGTGATAATGCTCCCTACTATAGAGTGTGGTTTGTTGTGATAATGCTCCCTACTATAGAGTGGTTTGTTGTGATAATGATCCTACTATAGAGTGTGGTCTGTTGTGATAATGCTCCCTACTATAGAGTGTGGTTTGCTGTGATAATGCTCCGACTATAAGAAGACCATGTAGAGTTACAGTATATAGGGCTGACTGGGAGGGAAGACCATGTAGAGTTACAGTATATAGGGCAGACTGGGGGGAAGACCATGTAGAGTTACAGTATATAGGGCTGACTGGGGGGGAAGACCATGTAGAGTTACAGTATATAGGGCTGACTGGGGGGGAAGACCATGTAGAGTTACAGTATATAGGGCTGACTGGGGGGAAGACCATGTGGAGTTACAGTATCTCTACATGGTCTTCCCCACAGTCAGCCCTATATACTGTAACTCTACATGGTCTTCCCCCACAGTCAGCCCTATATAATGTAACTCTACATGGTCTTCCCCCCAGTCTGCCCTATATACTGTAACTCTACATGGTCTTCCCCCCAGTCAGCCCTATATACTGTAACTCTACATGGTCTTCCCTCCCAGTCAGCCCTATATACTGTAACTCTACATGGTCTTCCCCACAGTCAGCCCTATATACTGTAACTCTACATGGTCTTCCCTCCCAGTCAGCCCTATATACTGTAACTCTACATGGTCTTCCCCCCAGTCAGCCCTATATACTGTAACTCTACATGGTCTTCCCCCCAGTCAGCCCTATATACTGTAACTCTACACGGTCTTCCCCCCAGTCAGCCCTATATACTGTAACTCTACATTTCTTCCCCCCAGTCAGCCCTATATACTGTAACTCTACATGGTCTTCCCCCCAGTCAGCCCTATATACTGTAACTCTACATGGTCTTCCCCCCAGTCAGCCCTATATACTGTAACTCTACATGGTCTTCCCCCCCAGTCAGCCCTATATACTGTAACTCTACATGGTCTTCCCCCCCAGTCAGCCCTATATACTGTAACTCTACATGGTCTTCCCCCCTCCCAGTCAGCCCTATATACTGTAACTCTACATGGTCTTCCCCCCAGTCAGCCCTATATACTGTAACTCTACACGGTCTTCCCTCCCAGTCAGCCCTATATACTGTAACTCTACATGGTCTTCCCCCCAGTCAGCCCTATATACTGTAACTCTACAGGGT
The DNA here is from genome assembly GCF_963924005.1 of Protomyctophum bolini. Classification (NCBI taxonomy): domain Eukaryota; kingdom Metazoa; phylum Chordata; class Actinopteri; order Myctophiformes; family Myctophidae; genus Protomyctophum; species Protomyctophum bolini. The sequence continues at coordinate 17,475 of NW_027665931.1, forward strand.
CTTCCCCCCAGTCAGCCCTATATACTGTAACTCTACATGGTCTTCCCCCCAGTCAGCCCTATATACTGTAACTCTACATGGTCTTCCCCCCCCAGTCAGCCCTATATACTGTAACTCTACATGGTCTTCCCCCCAGTCAGCCCTATATACTGTAACTCTACATGGTCTTCCCCCCAGTCAGCCCTATATACTGTAACTCTACATGGTCTTCCCTCCCAGTCAGCCCTATATACTGTAACTCTACATGGTCTTCCCTACAGTCAGCCCTATATACTGTAACTCTACATGGTCTTCCCCATAGTCAGCCCTATATACTGTAACTCTACATGGTCTTCCCTCCCAGTCAGCCCTACATACTGTAACTCTACATGGTCTTCCCTCCCAGTCAGCCCTATATACTGTAACTCTACATGGTCTTCCCCCCCAGTCAGCCCTATATACTGTAACTCTACATGGTCTTCCCCCCAGTCAGCCCTATATACTGTAACTCTACACAGTCTTCCCCCCAGTCAGCCCTATATACTGTAACTCTACATGGTCTTCCCCCCCAGTCAGCCCTATATACTGTAACTCTACATGGTCTTCCCCCCAGTCAGCCCTATATACTGTAACTCTACATGGTCTCCCTCCCAGTCAGCCCTATATACTGTAACTCTACATGGTCTTCCCTCCCAGTCAGCCCTATATACTGTAACTCTACATGGTCTTCCCCACAGTCAGCCCTATATACTGTAACTCTACATGGTCTTCCCTCCCAGTCAGCCCTATATACTGTAACTCTACATGGTCTTCCCTCCCAGTCAGCCCTACATACTGTAACTCTACATGGTCTTCCCTCCCAGTCAGCCCTATATACTGTAACTCTACATGGTCTTCCCCCCCAGTCAGCCCTATATACTGTAACTCTACATGGTCTTCCCCCCAGTCAGCCCTATATACTGTAACTCTACACGGTCTTCCCCCCAGTCAGCCCTATATACTGTAACTCTACATGGTCTTCCCCCCCAGTCAGCCCTATATACTGTAACTCTACATGGTCTTCCCTCCCAGTCAGCCCTATATACTGTAACTCTACATGGTCTTCCCCCCAGTCAGCCCTATATACTGTAACTCTACATGGTCTTCCCTCCCACCATGGTGTGGTTTGTTGTGATAATGATCCTACTATAGAGTGTGGTTTGTTGTGATAATGCTCCTACTATAGAGTGGTTTGTTGTGATAATGCTCCCTACTATAGAGTGTGGTTTGTTGTGATAATGCTCCCTACTATAGAGTGTGGTTTGTTGTGATAATGCTCCTACTATAGTGTGGTTTGTTGTGATAATGCTCCTACTATAGAGTGTGGTTTGTTGTGATAATGCTCCTACTATAGAGTGTGGTTTGTTGTGATAATGCTCCCAACTATAGAGTGTGGTTTGTTGTGATAATGCTCCTACTTTAGAGTGTGGTTTGTTGTGATAATGCTCCTACTATAGAGTGTGGTTTGTTGTGATAATGCTCCCTACTATAGAGTGGTTTGTTGTGATAATGATCCTACTATAGAGTGTGGTTTGTTGTGATAATGCTCCTACTATAGAGTGGTTTGCTGTGATAATGCTCCTACTATAGAGTGTGGTTTGTTGTGATAATGCTCCTACTATAGAGTGGTTTGTTGTGATAATGCTCCTACTATAGAGTGTGGTTTGTTGTGATAATGCTCCCTACTATAGAGTGTGGTTTGTTGTGATAATGCTCCCTACTATAGAGTGTGGTTTGCTGTGATAATGCTCCTACTATAGAGTGTGGTTTGTTGTGATAATGCTCCTACTATAGAGTGTGGTTTGTTGTGATAATGCTCCCTACTATAGAGTGTGGTTTGTTGTGATAATGATCCTACTATAGAGTGTGGTTTGTTGTGATAATGCTCCTACTTTAGAGTGTGGTTTGTTGTGATAATGCTCCTACTATAGAGTGTGGTTTGTTGTGATAATGCTCCTACTATAGAGTGTGGTTTGTTGTGATAATGCTCCCTACTATAGAGTGGTTTGTTGTGATAATGCTCCTACTATAGAGTGTGGTTTGTTGTGATAATGCTCCTACTATAGAGTGTGGTTTGTCGTGATAATGCTCCCTACTATAGAGTGTATTGTTGTGATAATGATCCTACTATAGAGTGTGGTTTGTTGTGATAATGCTCCCTACTATAGAGTGTGGTTTGTTGTGATAATGCTCCCTACTAGAGAGTGTGGTTTGTTGTGATAATGCTCCTACTATAGAGTGTGGTTTGTTGTGATAATGATCCTACTATAGAGTGTGGTTTGTTGTGATAATGCTCCCTACTATAGAGTGTGGTTTGTTGTGATAATGCTCCCTACTATAGAGTGGTTTGTTGTGATAATGATCCTACTATAGAGTGTGGTCTGTTGTGATAATGCTCCCTACTATAGAGTGTGGTTTGCTGTGATAATGCTCCGACTATAAGAAGACCATGTAGAGTTACAGTATATAGGGCTGACTGGGAGGGAAGACCATGTAGAGTTACAGTATATAGGGCAGACTGGGGGGAAGACCATGTAGAGTTACAGTATATAGGGCTGACTGGGGGGGAAGACCATGTAGAGTTACAGTATATAGGGCTGACTGGGGGGGAAGACCATGTAGAGTTACAGTATATAGGGCTGACTGGGGGGAAGACCATGTGGAGCAAATCAAATCAAAAAAGTTACAGTATCTCTACATGGTCTTCCCCACAGTCAGCCCTATATACTGTAACTCTACATGGTCTTCCCCACAGTCAGCCCTATATACTGTAACTCTACATGGTCTTCCCCCACAGTCAGCCCTATATAATGTAACTCTACATGGTCTCCCCCCCAGTCAGCCCTATATACTGTAACTCTACATGGTCTCCCCCCCAGTCAGCCCTATATACTGTAACTCTACATGGTCTTCCCCACAGTCAGCCCTATATACTGTAACTCTACATGGTCTTCCCTCCCAGTCAGCCCTATATACTGTAACTCTACATGGTCTTCCCCCCAGTCAGCCCTATATACTGTAACTCTACATGGTCTTCCCCCCCAGTCAGCCCTATATACTGTAACTCTACATGGTCTTCCCCCCAGTCAGCCCTATATACTGTAACTCTACATGGTCTTCCCCATAGTCAGCCCTATATACTGTAACTCTACATGGTCTTCCCCACAGTCAGCCCTATATACTGTAACTCTACATGGTCTTCCCCCCAGTCAGCCCTATATACTGTAACTCTACATGGTCTTCCCCCCCAGTCAGCCCTATATACTGTAACTCTACATGGTCTTCCCCCCCAGTCAGCCCTATATACTGTAACTCTACATGGTCTTCCCTCCCAGTCAGCCCTATATACTGTAACTCTACATGGTCTTCCCCCCCAGTCAGCCCTATATACTGTAACTCTACATGGTCTTCCCCCCAGTCAGCCCTATATACTGTAACTCTACATGGTCTTCCCCCCAGTCAGCCCTATATACTGTAACTCTACATGGTCTTCCCCCCCAGTCAGCCCTATATACTGTAACTCTACATGGTCTTCCCTCCCAGTCAGCCCTATATACTGTAACTCTACATGGTCTTTCCCCCCAGTCTGCCCTATATACTGTAACTCTACATGGTCTTCCCTCCCAGTCAGCCCTATATACTGTAACTCTACATGGTCTTCCCCCCAGTCAGCCCTATATACTGTAACTCTACATGGTCTTCCCCCCAGTCAGCCCTATATACTGTAACTCTACATGGTCTTCCCTCCCAGTCAGCCCTACATACTGTAACTCTACATGGTCTTCCCCCCAGTCAGCCCTATATACTGTAACTCTACACAGTCTTCCCCCCAGTCAGCCCTATATACTGTAACTCTACACAGTCTTCCCCACAGTCAGCCCTATATACTGTAACTCTACATGGTCTTCCCCCCCAGTCAGCCCTATATACTGTAACTCTACATGGTCTTCCCCCCCAGTCAGCCCTATATACTGTAACTCTACACGGTCTTCCCCCCAGTCAGCCCTATATACTGTAACTCTACATGGTCTTCCCCCCCAGTCAGCCCTATATACTGTAACTCTACATGGTCTTCCCTCCCAGTCAGCCCTATATACTGTAACTCTACATGGTCTTCCCCCCAGTCAGCCCTATATACTGTAACTCTACATGGTCTTCCCTCCCACCATGGTGTGGTTTGTTGTGATAATGATCCTACTATAGAGTGTGGTTTGTTGTGATAATGCTCCCTACTATAGAGTGGTTTGTTGTGATAATGATCCTACTATAGAGTGTGGTCTGTTGTGATAATGCTCCCTACTATAGAGTGTGGTTTGCTGTGATAATGCTCCGACTATAAGAAGACCATGTAGAGTTACAGTATATAGGGCTGACTGGGAGGGAAGACCATGTAGAGTTACAGTATATAGGGCAGACTGGGGGGAAGACCATGTAGAGTTACAGTATATAGGGCTGACTGGGGGGGAAGACCATGTAGAGTTACAGTATATAGGGCTGACTGTGGGGAATACCATGTAGAGTTACAGTATATAGGGCTGACTGTGGGGAAGACCATGTAGAGATACTGTAACTCCACATGGTCTTCCCCCCAGTCAGCCCTATATACTGTAACTCTACATGGTCTTCCCCCCCAGTCAGCCCTATATACTGTAACTCTACATGGTCTTCCCCCCCAGTCAGCCCTATATACTGTAACTCTACATGGTCTTCCCCCCCAGTCAGCCCTATATACTGTAACTCTACATGGTCTTCCCTCCCAGTCAGCCCTATATACTGTAACTCTACATGGTCTTCCCCCCCAGTCAGCCCTATATACTGTAACTCTACATGGTCTTCCCCCCCCAGTCAGCCCTATATACTGTAACTCTACATGGTCTTCCCTCCCAGTCAGCCCTATATACTGTAACTCTACATGGTCTTCCCCACAGTCAGCCCTATATACTGTAACTCTACATGGTCTTCCCTCCCAGTCAGCCCTATATACTGTAACTCTACATGGTCTTCCCCCCAGTCAGCCCTATATACTGTAACTCTACATGGTCTTCCCCCCAGTCAGCCCTATATACTGTAACTCTACATGGTCTTCCCCCCCCAGTCAGCCCTATATACTGTAACTCTACATGGTCTTCCCCCCCCCAGTCAGCCCTATATACTGTAACTCTAAATGGTCTTCCCCCCAGTCAGCCCTATATACTGTAACTCTACATGGTCTTCCCCCCAGTCAGCCCTATATACTGTAACTCTACATGGTCTTCCCCCCCCAGTCAGCCCTATATACTGTAACTCTACATGGTCTTCCCCCCAGTCAGCCCTATATACTGTAACTCTACATGGTCTTCCCCCCCCAGTCAGCCCTATATACTGTAACTCTACATGGTCTTCCCCCCCCAGTCAGCCCTATATACTGTAACTCTACATGGTCTTCCCCCCAGTCAGCCCTATATACTGTAACTCTACATGGTCTTTCCCCCAGTCAGCCCTATATACTGTAACTCTACATGGTCTTCCCTCCCAGTCAGCCCTATATACTGTAACTCTACATGGTCTTCCCCCCCAGTCAGCCCTATATACTGTAACTCTACATGGTCTTCCCCCCCCAGTCAGCCCTATATACTGTAACTCTACATGGTCTTCCCTCCCAGTCAGCCCTATATACTGTAACTCTACATGGTCTTCCCCCCAGTCAGCCCTATATACTGTAACTCTACATGGTCTTCCCCCCCAGTCAGCCCTATATACTGTAACTCTACATGGTCTTCCCCCCAGTCAGCCCTATATACTGTAACTCTACATGGTCTTCCCCCCAGTCAGCCCTATATACTGTAACTCTACATGGTCTTCCCCCCCCAGTCAGCCCTATATACTGTAACTCTACATGGTCTTCCCCCCCCAGTCAGCCCTATATACTGTAACTCTACATGGTCTTCCCCCCAGTCAGCCCTATATACTGTAACTCTACATGGTCTTCCCCCCAGTCAGCCCTATATACTGTAACTCTACATGGTCTTCCCTCCCAGTCAGCCCTATATACTGTAACTCTACATGGTCTTCCCCACAGTCAGCCCTATATACTGTAACTCTACATGGTCTTCCCTCCCAGTCAGCCCTATATACTGTAACTCTACATGGTCTTCCCCCCAGTCAGCCCTATATACTGTAACTCTACATGGTCTTCCCCCCAGTCAGCCCTATATACTGTAACTCTACATGGTCTTCCCCCCTCCCAGTCAGCCCTATATACTGTAACTCTACATGGTCTTCCCCCCAGTCAGCCCTATATACTGTAACTCTACACGGTCTTCCCTCCCAGTCAGCCCTATATACTGTAACTCTACATGGTCTTCCCTCCCAGTCAGCCCTATATACTGTAACTCTACATGGTCTTCCCCCCCAGTCAGCCCTATATACTGTAACTCTACATGGTCTCCCTCCCAGTCAGCCCTATATACTGTAACTCTACATGGTCTTCCCTCCCAGTCAGCCCTATATACTGTAACTCTACATGGTCTTCTCCACAGTCAGCCCTATATACTGTAACTCTACATGGTCTTCCCTCCCAGTCAGCCCTATATACTGTAACTCTACATGGTCTTCCCTCCCAGTCAGCCCTATATACTGTAACTCTACATGGTCTTCCCCCCAGTCAGCCCTATATACTGTAACTCTACATGGTCTTCCCTCCCACCATGGTGTGGTTTGTTGTGATAATGCTCCTACTATAGAGTGTGGTTTGTTGTGATAATGCTCCCTACTATAGAGTGGTTTGTTGTGATAATGCTCCTACTATAGAGTGTGGTTTGTTGTGATAATGCTCCTACTATAGAGTGTGGTTTGTCGTGATAATGCTCCCTACTATAGAGTGTATTGTTGTGATAATGATCCTACTATAGAGTGTGGTTTGTTGTGATAATGCTCCCTACTATAGAGTGTGGTTTGTTGTGATAATGCTCCCTACTATAGAGTGTGGTTTGTTGTGATAATGCTCCTACTATAGAGTGTGGTTTGTTGTGATAATGATCCTACTATAGAGTGTGGTTTGTTGTGATAATGCTCCCTACTATAGAGTGTGGTTTGTTGTGATAATGCTCCCTACTATAGAGTGGTTTGTTGTGATAATGATCCTACTATAGAGTGTGGTCTGTTGTGATAATGCTCCCTACTATAGAGTGTGGTTTGCTGTGATAATGCTCCGACTATAAGAAGACCATGTAGAGTTACAGTATATAGGGCTGACTGGGAGGGAAGACCATGTAGAGTTACAGTATATAGGGCAGACTGGGGGAAGACCATGTAGAGTTACAGTATATAGGGCTGACTGGGGGGGAAGACCATGTAGAGTTACAGTATATAGGGCTGACTGGGGGGGAAGACCATGTAGAGTTACAGTATATAGGGCTGACTGGGGGGAAGACCATGTGGAGTTACAGTATCTCTACATGGTCTTCCCCACAGTCAGCCCTATATACTGTAACTCTACATGGTCTTCCCCACAGTCAGCCCTATATACTGTAACTCTACATGGTCTTCCCCCACAGTCAGCCCTATATAATGTAACTCTACATGGTCTTCCCCCCAGTCTGCCCTATATACTGTAACTCTACATGGTCTTCCCCCCAGTCAGCCCTATATACTGTAACTCTACATGGTCTTCCCTCCCAGTCAGCCCTATATACTGTAACTCTACATGGTCTTCCCCACAGTCAGCCCTATATACTGTAACTCTACATGGTCTTCCCTCCCAGTCAGCCCTATATACTGTAACTCTACATGGTCTTCCCCCCAGTCAGCCCTATATACTGTAACTCTACATGGTCTTCCCCCCAGTCAGCCCTATATACTGTAACTCTACACGGTCTTCCCCCCAGTCAGCCCTATATACTGTAACTCTACATTTCTTCCCCCCAGTCAGCCCTATATACTGTAACTCTACATGGTCTTCCCCCCAGTCAGCCCTATATACTGTAACTCTACATGGTCTTCCCCCCAGTCAGCCCTATACACTGTAACTCTACATGGTCTTCCCCCCCAGTCAGCCCTATATACTGTAACTCTACATGGTCTTCCCCCCCAGTCAGCCCTATATACTGTAACTCTACATGGTCTTCCCCCCTCCCAGTCAGCCCTATATACTGTAACTCTACATGGTCTTCCCCCCAGTCAGCCCTATATACTGTAACTCTACACGGTCTTCCCTCCCAGTCAGCCCTATATACTGTAACTCTACATGGTCTTCCCCCCAGTCAGCCCTATATACTGTAACTCTACAGGGTCTTCCCCCCAGTCAGCCCTATATACTGTAACTCTACATGGTCTTCCCCACAGTCAGCCCTATATACTGTAACTCTACATGGTCTTCCCCCCAGTCAGCCCTATATACTGTAACTCTACATGGTCTTCCCCCCCCAGTCAGCCCTATATACTGTAACTCTACATGGTCTTCCCCCCAGTCAGCCCTATATACTGTAACTCTACATGGTCTTCCCCCCAGTCAGCCCTATATACTGTAACTCTACATGGTCTTCCCTCCCAGTCAGCCCTATATACTGTAACTCTACATGGTCTTCCCTACAGTCAGCCCTATATACTGTAACTCTACATGGTCTTCCCCATAGTCAGCCCTATATACTGTAACTCTACATGGTCTTCCCTCCCAGTCAGCCCTACATACTGTAACTCTACATGGTCTTCCCTCCCAGTCAGCCCTATATACTGTAACTCTACATGGTCTTCCCCCCCAGTCAGCCCTATATACTGTAACTCTACATGGTCTTCCCCCCAGTCAGCCCTATATACTGTAACTCTACACAGTCTTCCCCCCAGTCAGCCCTATATACTGTAACTCTACATGGTCTTCCCCCCCAGTCAGCCCTATATACTGTAACTCTACATGGTCTTCCCCCCAGTCAGCCCTATATACTGTAACTCTACATGGTCTCCCTCCCAGTCAGCCCTATATACTGTAACTCTACATGGTCTTCCCTCCCAGTCAGCCCTATATACTGTAACTCTACATGGTCTTCCCCACAGTCAGCCCTATATACTGTAACTCTACATGGTCTTCCCTCCCAGTCAGCCCTATATACTGTAACTCTACATGGTCTTCCCTCCCAGTCAGCCCTACATACTGTAACTCTACATGGTCTTCCCTCCCAGTCAGCCCTATATACTGTAACTCTACATGGTCTTCCCCCCCAGTCAGCCCTATATACTGTAACTCTACATGGTCTTCCCCCCAGTCAGCCCTATATACTGTAACTCTACACGGTCTTCCCCCCAGTCAGCCCTATATACTGTAACTCTACATGGTCTTCCCCCCCAGTCAGCCCTATATACTGTAACTCTACATGGTCTTCCCTCCCAGTCAGCCCTATATACTGTAACTCTACATGGTCTTCCCCCCAGTCAGCCCTATATACTGTAACTCTACATGGTCTTCCCTCCCACCATGGTGTGGTTTGTTGTGATAATGATCCTACTATAGAGTGTCGTTTGTTGTGATAATGCTCCTACTATAGAGTGGTTTGTTGTGATAATGCTCCCTACTATAGAGTGTGGTTTGTTGTGATAATGCTCCCTACTATAGAGTGTGGTTTGTTGTGATAATGCTCCTACTATAGTGTGGTTTGTTGTGATAATGCTCCTACTATAGAGTGTGGTTTGTTGTGATAATGCTCCTACTATAGAGTGTGGTTTGTTGTGATAATGCTCCCAACTATAGAGTGTGGTTTGTTGTGATAATGCTCCTACTTTAGAGTGTGGTTTGTTGTGATAATGCTCCTACTATAGAGTGTGGTTTGTTGTGATAATGCTCCCTACTATAGAGTGGTTTGTTGTGATAATGATCCTACTATAGAGTGTGGTCTGTTGTGATAATGCTCCTACTATAGAGTGTGGTTTGCTGTGATAATGCTCCCTACTATAGTGTGGTTTGTTGTGATAATGCTCCCTACTATAGAGTGTGGTTTGTTGTGATAATGCTCCCTACTATAGAGTGGTTTGTTGTGATAATGCTAAAACTATAGAGTGTGGTTTGTTGTGATAATGCTCCTACTATAGAGTGGTTTGTTGTGATAATGCTCCTACTATAGAGTGTGGTTTGTTGTGATAATGCTCCCTACTATAGAGTGTGGTTTGCTGTGATAATGATCCTACTATAGAGTGTGGTTTGTTGTGATAATGCTCCCTACTATAGAGTGTATTGTTGTGATAATGATCCTACTATGGAGTGTGGTTTGTTGTGATAATGCTCCCTACTATAGAGTGGTTTGTTGTGATAATGCTCCCTACTATAGTGTGGTTTGTTGTGATAATGCTCCCTACTATAGAGTGTGGTTTGTTGTGATAATGCTCCCTACTATAGAGTGGTTTGTTGTGATAATGCTCCTACTATAGAGTGTGGTTTGTTGTGATAATGCTCCTACTATAGAGTGGTTTGCTGTGATAATGCTCCTACTATAGAGTGTGGTTTGTTGTGATAATGCTCCTACTATAGAGTGGTTTGTTGTGATAATGCTCCTACTATAGAGTGTGGTTTGTTGTGATAATGCTCCCTACTATAGAGTGTGGTTTGTTGTGATAATGCTCCCTACTATAGAGTGTGGTTTGCTGTGATAATGCTCCTACTATAGAGTGTGGTTTGTTGTGATAATGCTCCTACTATAGAGTGTGGTTTGTTGTGATAATGCTCCCTACTATAGAGTGTGGTTTGTTGTGATAATGATCCTACTATAGAGTGTGGTTTGTTGTGATAATGCTCCTACTTTAGAGTGTGGTTTGTTGTGATAATGCTCCTACTATAGAGTGTGGTTTGTTGTGATAATGCTCCTACTATAGAGTGTGGTTTGTTGTGATAATGCTCCCTACTATAGAGTGGTTTGTTGTGATAATGCTCCTACTATAGAGTGTGGTTTGTTGTGATAATGCTCCTACTATAGAGTGTGGTTTGTCGTGATAATGCTCCCTACTATAGAGTGTATTGTTGTGATAATGATCCTACTATAGAGTGTGGTTTGTTGTGATAATGCTCCCTACTATAGAGTGTGGTTTGTTGTGATAATGCTCCCTACTATAGAGTGTGGTTTGTTGTGATAATGCTCCTACTATAGAGTGTGGTTTGTTGTGATAATGATCCTACTATAGAGTGTGGTTTGTTGTGATAATGCTCCCTACTATAGAGTGTGGTTTGTTGTGATAATGCTCCCTACTATAGAGTGGTTTGTTGTGATAATGATCCTACTATAGAGTGTGGTCTGTTGTGATAATGCTCCCTACTATAGAGTGTGGTTTGCTGTGATAATGCTCCGACTATAAGAAGACCATGTAGAGTTACAGTATATAGGGCTGACTGGGAGGGAAGACCATGTAGAGTTACAGTATATAGGGCAGACTGGGGGGAAGACCATGTAGAGTTACAGTATATAGGGCTGACTGGGGGGGAAGACCATGTAGAGTTACAGTATATAGGGCTGACTGGGGGGGAAGACCATGTAGAGTTACAGTATATAGGGCTGACTGGGGGGAAGACCATGTGGAGTTACAGTATCTCTACATGGTCTTCCCCACAGTCAGCCCTATATACTGTAACTCTACATGGTCTTCCCCACAGTCAGCCCTATATACTGTAACTCTACATGGTCTTCCCCCACAGTCAGCCCTATATAATGTAACTCTACATGGTCTTCCCCCCAGTCTGCCCTATATACTGTAACTCTACATGGTCTTCCCCCCCAGTCAGCCCTATATACTGTAACTCTACATGGTCTTCCCCCCAGTCAGCCCTATATACTGTAACTCTACACGGTCTTCCCCCCAGTCAGCCCTATATACTGTAACTCTACATGGTCTTCCCCCCCAGTCAGCCCTATATACTGTAACTCTACATGGTCTTCCCTCCCAGTCAGCCCTATATACTGTAACTCTACATGGTCTTCCCCCCAGTCAGCCCTATATACTGTAACTCTACATGGTCTTCCCTCCCACCATGGTGTGGTTTGTTGTGATAATGATCCTACTATAGAGTGTGGTTTGTTGTGATAATGCTCCTACTATAGAGTGGTTTGTTGTGATAATGCTCCCTACTATAGAGTGTGGTTTGTTGTGATAATGCTCCCTACTATAGAGTGTGGTTTGTTGTGATAATGCTCCTACTATAGTGTGGTTTGTTGTGATAATGCTCCTACTATAGAGTGTGGTTTGTTGTGATAATGCTCCTACTATAGAGTGTGGTTTGTTGTGATAATGCTCCCAACTATAGAGTGTGGTTTGTTGTGATAATGCTCCTACTTTAGAGTGTGGTTTGTTGTGATAATGCTCCTACTATAGAGTGTGGTTTGTTGTGATAATGCTCCCTACTATAGAGTGGTTTGTTGTGATAATGATCCTACTATAGAGTGTGGTCTGTTGTGATAATGCTCCTACTATAGAGTGTGGTTTGCTGTGATAATGCTCCCTACTATAGTGTGGTTTGTTGTGATAATGCTCCCTACTATAGAGTGTGGTTTGTTGTGATAATGCTCCCTACTATAGAGTGGTTTGTTGTGATAATGCTAAAACTATAGAGTGTGGTTTGTTGTGATAATGCTCCTACTATAGAGTGGTTTGTTGTGATAATGCTCCTACTATAGAGTGTGGTTTGTTGTGATAATGCTCCCTACTATAGAGTGTGGTTTGCTGTGATAATGATCCTACTATAGAGTGTGGTTTGTTGTGATAATGCTCCCTACTATAGAGTGTATTGTTGTGATAATGATCCTACTATGGAGTGTGGTTTGTTGTGATAATGCTCCCTACTATAGAGTGTATTGTTGTGATAATGATCCTACTATAGAGTGTGGTTTGTTGTGATAATGCTCCCTACTATAGAGTGTGGTTTGTTGTGATAATGCTCCCTACTATAGAGTGTGGTTTGTTGTGATAATGATCCTACTATAGAGTGTGGTTTGTTGTGATAATGCTCCCTACTATAGAGTGTGGTTTGTTGTGATAATGCTCCCTACTATAGAGTGGTTTGTTGTGATAATGATCCTACTATAGAGTGTGGTCTGTTGTGATAATGCTCCCTACTATAGAGTGTGGTTTGCTGTGATAATGCTCCGACTATAAGAAGACCATGTAGAGTTACAGTATATAGGGCTGACTGGGAGGGAAGACCATGTAGAGTTACAGTATATAGGGCAGACTGGGGGGAAGACCATGTAGAGTTACAGTATATAGGGCTGACTGGGGGGGAAGACCATGTAGAGTTACAGTATATAGGGCTGACTGGGGGGGAAGACCATGTAGAGTTACAGTATATAGGGCTGACTGGGGGGAAGACCATGTGGAGTTACAGTATCTCTACATGGTCTTCCCCACAGTCAGCCCTATATACTGTAACTCTACATGGTCTTCCCCCACAGTCAGCCCTATATAATGTAACTCTACATGGTCTTCCCCCCAGTCTGCCCTATATACTGTAACTCTACATGGTCTTCCCCCCAGTCAGCCCTATATACTGTAACTCTACATGGTCTTCCCTCCCAGTCAGCCCTATATACTGTAACTCTACATGGTCTTCCCCACAGTCAGCCCTATATACTGTAACTCTACATGGTCTTCCCTCCCAGTCAGCCCTATATACTGTAACTCTACATGGTCTTCCCCCCAGTCAGCCCTATATACTGTAACTCTACATGGTCTTCCCCCCAGTCAGCCCTATATACTGTAACTCTACACGGTCTTCCCCCCAGTCAGCCCTATATACTGTAACTCTACATTTCTTCCCCCCAGTCAGCCCTATATACTGTAACTCTACATGGTCTTCCCCCCAGTCAGCCCTATATACTGTAACTCTACATGGTCTTCCCCCCAGTCAGCCCTATATACTGTAACTCTACATGGTCTTCCCCCCCAGTCAGCCCTATATACTGTAACTCTACATGGTCTTCCCCCCCAGTCAGCCCTATATACTGTAACTCTACATGGTCTTCCCCCCTCCCAGTCAGCCCTATATACTGTAACTCTACATGGTCTTCCCCCCAGTCAGCCCTATATACTGTAACTCTACACGGTCTTCCCTCCCAGTCAGCCCTATATACTGTAACTCTACATGGTCTTCCCCCAGTCAGCCCTATATACTGTAACTCTACAGGGTCTTCCCCCCAGTCAGCCCTATATACTGTAACTCTACATGGTCTTCCCCCCAGTCAGCCCTATATACTGTAACTCTACATGGTCTTCCCCCCCCAGTCAGCCCTATATACTGTAACTCTACATGGTCTTCCCCCCAGTCAGCCCTATATACTGTAACTCTACATGGTCTTCCCCCCAGTCAGCCCTATATACTGTAACTCTACATGGTCTTCCCTCCCAGTCAGCCCTATATACTGTAACTCTACATGGTCTTCCCTACAGTCAGCCCTATATACTGTAACTCTACATGGTCTTCCCCATAGTCAGCCCTATATACTGTAACTCTACATGGTCTTCCCTCCCAGTCAGCCCTACATACTGTAACTCTACATGGTCTTCCCTCCCAGTCAGCCCTATATACTGTAACTCTACATGGTCTTCCCCCCCAGTCAGCCCTATATACTGTAACTCTACATGGTCTTCCCCCCAGTCAGCCCTATATACTGTAACTCTACACAGTCTTCCCCCCAGTCAGCCCTATATACTGTAACTCTACATGGTCTTCCCCCCCAGTCAGCCCTATATACTGTAACTCTACATGGTCTTCCCCCCAGTCAGCCCTATATACTGTAACTCTACATGGTCTCCCTCCCAGTCAGCCCTATATACTGTAACTCTACATGGTCTTCCCTCCCAGTCAGCCCTATATACTGTAACTCTACATGGTCTTCCCCACAGTCAGCCCTATATACTGTAACTCTACATGGTCTTCCCTCCCAGTCAGCCCTATATACTGTAACTCTACATGGTCTTCCCTCCCAGTCAGCCCTACATACTGTAACTCTACATGGTCTTCCCTCCCAGTCAGCCCTATATACTGTAACTCTACATGGTCTTCCCCCCCAGTCAGCCCTATATACTGTAACTCTACATGGTCTTCCCCCCAGTCAGCCCTATATACTGTAACTCTACACGGTCTTCCCCCCAGTCAGCCCTATATACTGTAACTCTACATGGTCTTCCCCCCCAGTCAGCCCTATATACTGTAACTCTACATGGTCTTCCCTCCCAGTCAGCCCTATATACTGTAACTCTACATGGTCTTCCCCCCAGTCAGCCCTATATACTGTAACTCTACATGGTCTTCCCTCCCACCATGGTGTGGTTTGTTGTGATAATGATCCTACTATAGAGTGTGGTTTGTTGTGATAATGCTCCTACTATAGAGTGGTTTGTTGTGATAATGCTCCCTACTATAGAGTGTGGTTTGTTGTGATAATGCTCCCTACTATAGAGTGTGGTTTGTTGTGATAATGCTCCTACTATAGTGTGGTTTGTTGTGATAATGCTCCTACTATAGAGTGTGGTTTGTTGTGATAATGCTCCTACTATAGAGTGTGGTTTGTTGTGATAATGCTCCCAACTATAGAGTGTGGTTTGTTGTGATAATGCTCCTACTTTAGAGTGTGGTTTGTTGTGATAATGCTCCTACTATAGAGTGTGGTTTGTTGTGATAATGCTCCCTACTATAGAGTGGTTTGTTGTGATAATGATCCTACTATAGAGTGTGGTTTGTTGTGATAATGCTCCTACTATAGAGTGGTTTGCTGTGATAATGCTCCTACTATAGAGTGTGGTTTGTTGTGATAATGCTCCTACTATAGAGTGGTTTGTTGTGATAATGCTCCTACTATAGAGTGTGGTTTGTTGTGATAATGCTCCCTACTATAGAGTGTGGTTTGTTGTGATAATGCTCCCTACTATAGAGTGTGGTTTGCTGTGATAATGCTCCTACTATAGAGTGTGGTTTGTTGTGATAATGCTCCTACTATAGAGTGTGGTTTGTTGTGATAATGCTCCCTACTATAGAGTGTGGTTTGTTGTGATAATGATCCTACTATAGAGTGTGGTTTGTTGTGATAATGCTCCTACTTTAGAGTGTGGTTTGTTGTGATAATGCTCCTACTATAGAGTGTGGTTTGTTGTGATAATGCTCCTACTATAGAGTGTGGTTTGTTGTGATAATGCTCCCTACTATAGAGTGGTTTGTTGTGATAATGCTCCTACTATAGAGTGTGGTTTGTTGTGATAATGCTCCTACTATAGAGTGTGGTTTGTCGTGATAATGCTCCCTACTATAGAGTGTATTGTTGTGATAATGATCCTACTATAGAGTGTGGTTTGTTGTGATAATGCTCCCTACTATAGAGTGTGGTTTGTTGTGATAATGCTCCCTACTATAGAGTGTGGTTTGTTGTGATAATGCTCCTACTATAGAGTGTGGTTTGTTGTGATAATGATCCTACTATAGAGTGTGGTTTGTTGTGATAATGCTCCCTACTATAGAGTGTGGTTTGTTGTGATAATGCTCCCTACTATAGAGTGGTTTGTTGTGATAATGATCCTACTATAGAGTGTGGTCTGTTGTGATAATGCTCCCTACTATAGAGTGTGGTTTGCTGTGATAATGCTCCGACTATAAGAAGACCATGTAGAGTTACAGTATATAGGGCTGACTGGGAGGGAAGACCATGTAGAGTTACAGTATATAGGGCAGACTGGGGGGAAGACCATGTAGAGTTACAGTATATAGGGCTGACTGGGGGGGAAGACCATGTAGAGTTACAGTATATAGGGCTGACTGGGGGGGAAGACCATGTAGAGTTACAGTATATAGGGCTGACTGGGGGGAAGACCATGTGGAGCAAATCAAATCAAAAAAGTTACAGTATCTCTACATGGTCTTCCCCACAGTCAGCCCTATATACTGTAACTCTACATGGTCTTCCCCACAGTCAGCCCTATATACTGTAACTCTACATGGTCTTCCCCCACAGTCAGCCCTATATAATGTAACTCTACATGGTCTCCCCCCCAGTCAGCCCTATATACTGTAACTCTACATGGTCTCCCCCCCAGTCAGCCCTATATACTGTAACTCTACATGGTCTTCCCCACAGTCAGCCCTATATACTGTAACTCTACATGGTCTTCCCTCCCAGTCAGCCCTATATACTGTAACTCTACATGGTCTTCCCCCCAGTCAGCCCTATATACTGTAACTCTACATGGTCTTCCCCCCCAGTCAGCCCTATATACTGTAACTCTACATGGTCTTCCCCCCAGTCAGCCCTATATACTGTAACTCTACATGGTCTTCCCCATAGTCAGCCCTATATACTGTAACTCTACATGGTCTTCCCCACAGTCAGCCCTATATACTGTAACTCTACATGGTCTTCCCCCCAGTCAGCCCTATATACTGTAACTCTACATGGTCTTCCCCCCCAGTCAGCCCTATATACTGTAACTCTACATGGTCTTCCCCCCCAGTCAGCCCTATATACTGTAACTCTACATGGTCTTCCCTCCCAGTCAGCCCTATATACTGTAACTCTACATGGTCTTCCCCCCCAGTCAGCCCTATATACTGTAACTCTACATGGTCTTCCCCCCAGTCAGCCCTATATACTGTAACTCTACATGGTCTTCCCCCCAGTCAGCCCTATATACTGTAACTCTACATGGTCTTCCCCCCCAGTCAGCCCTATATACTGTAACTCTACATGGTCTTCCCTCCCAGTCAGCCCTATATACTGTAACTCTACATGGTCTTTCCCCCCAGTCTGCCCTATATACTGTAACTCTACATGGTCTTCCCTCCCAGTCAGCCCTATATACTGTAACTCTACATGGTCTTCCCCCCAGTCAGCCCTATATACTGTAACTCTACATGGTCTTCCCCCCAGTCAGCCCTATATACTGTAACTCTACATGGTCTTCCCTCCCAGTCAGCCCTACATACTGTAACTCTACATGGTCTTCCCCCCAGTCAGCCCTATATACTGTAACTCTACACAGTCTTCCCCCCAGTCAGCCCTATATACTGTAACTCTACACAGTCTTCCCCACAGTCAGCCCTATATACTGTAACTCTACATGGTCTTCCCCCCCAGTCAGCCCTATATACTGTAACTCTACATGGTCTTCCCCCCCAGTCAGCCCTATATACTGTAACTCTACACGGTCTTCCCCCCAGTCAGCCCTATATACTGTAACTCTACATGGTCTTCCCCCCCAGTCAGCCCTATATACTGTAACTCTACATGGTCTTCCCTCCCAGTCAGCCCTATATACTGTAACTCTACATGGTCTTCCCCCCAGTCAGCCCTATATACTGTAACTCTACATGGTCTTCCCTCCCACCATGGTGTGGTTTGTTGTGATAATGATCCTACTATAGAGTGTGGTTTGTTGTGATAATGCTCCCTACTATAGAGTGGTTTGTTGTGATAATGATCCTACTATAGAGTGTGGTCTGTTGTGATAATGCTCCCTACTATAGAGTGTGGTTTGCTGTGATAATGCTCCGACTATAAGAAGACCATGTGGAGTTACAGTATATAGGGCTGACTGGGAGGGAAGACCATGTAGAGTTACAGTATATAGGGCAGACTGGGGGGAAGACCATGTAGAGTTACAGTATATAGGGCTGACTGGGGGGGAAGACCATGTAGAGTTACAGTATATAGGGCTGACTGTGGGGAATACCATGTAGAGTTACAGTATATAGGGCTGACTGTGGGGAAGACCATGTAGAGATACTGTAACTCCACATGGTCTTCCCCCCAGTCAGCCCTATATACTGTAACTCTACATGGTCTTCCCCCCCAGTCAGCCCTATATACTGTAACTCTACATGGTCTTCCCCCCCAGTCAGCCCTATATACTGTAACTCTACATGGTCTTCCCCCCCAGTCAGCCCTATATACTGTAACTCTACATGGTCTTCCCTCCCAGTCAGCCCTATATACTGTAACTCTACATGGTCTTCCCCCCCAGTCAGCCCTATATACTGTAACTCTACATGGTCTTCCCCCCCCAGTCAGCCCTATATACTGTAACTCTACATGGTCTTCCCTCCCAGTCAGCCCTATATACTGTAACTCTACATGGTCTTCCCCACAGTCAGCCCTATATACTGTAACTCTACATGGTCTTCCCTCCCAGTCAGCCCTATATACTGTAACTCTACATGGTCTTCCCCCCAGTCAGCCCTATATACTGTAACTCTACATGGTCTTCCCCCCAGTCAGCCCTATATACTGTAACTCTACATGGTCTTCCCCCCCCAGTCAGCCCTATATACTGTAACTCTACATGGTCTTCCCCCCCCAGTCAGCCCTATATACTGTAACTCTACATGGTCTTCCCCCCAGTCAGCCCTATATACTGTAACTCTACATGGTCTTCCCCCCAGTCAGCCCTATATACTGTAACTCTACATGGTCTTCCCTCCCAGTCAGCCCTATATACTGTAACTCTACATGGTCTTCCCCCCCAGTCAGCCCTATATACTGTAACTCTACATGGTCTTCCCCCCCCAGTCAGCCCTATATACTGTAACTCTACATGGTCTTCCCTCCCAGTCAGCCCTATATACTGTAACTCTACATGGTCTTCCCCCCAGTCAGCCCTATATACTGTAACTCTACATGGTCTTCCCCCCCAGTCAGCCCTATATACTGTAACTCTACATGGTCTTCCCCCCAGTCAGCCCTATATACTGTAACTCTACATGGTCTTCCCCCCAGTCAGCCCTATATACTGTAACTCTACATGGTCTTCCCCCCCCAGTCAGCCCTATATACTGTAACTCTACATGGTCTTCCCCCCCCAGTCAGCCCTATATACTGTAACTCTACATGGTCTTCCCCCCAGTCAGCCCTATATACTGTAACTCTACATGGTCTTCCCCCCAGTCAGCCCTATATACTGTAACTCTACATGGTCTTCCCTCCCAGTCAGCCCTATATACTGTAACTCTACATGGTCTTCCCCACAGTCAGCCCTATATACTGTAACTCTACATGGTCTTCCCTCCCAGTCAGCCCTATATACTGTAACTCTACATGGTCTTCCCCCCAGTCAGCCCTATATACTGTAACTCTACATGGTCTTCCCCCCAGTCAGCCCTATATACTGTAACTCTACATGGTCTTCCCCCCTCCCAGTCAGCCCTATATACTGTAACTCTACATGGTCTTCCCCCCAGTCAGCCCTATATACTGTAACTCTACACGGTCTTCCCTCCCAGTCAGCCCTATATACTGTAACTCTACATGGTCTTCCCTCCCAGTCAGCCCTATATACTGTAACTCTACATGGTCTTCCCCCCCAGTCAGCCCTATATACTGTAACTCTACATGGTCTCCCTCCCAGTCAGCCCTATATACTGTAACTCTACATGGTCTTCCCTCCCAGTCAGCCCTATATACTGTAACTCTACATGGTCTTCTCCACAGTCAGCCCTATATACTGTAACTCTACATGGTCTTCCCTCCCAGTCAGCCCTATATACTGTAACTCTACATGGTCTTCCCTCCCAGTCAGCCCTATATACTGTAACTCTACATGGTCTTCCCCCCAGTCAGCCCTATATACTGTAACTCTACATGGTCTTCCCTCCCACCATGGTGTGGTTTGTTGTGATAATGATCCTACTATAGAGTGTGGTTTGTTGTGATAATGCTCCTACTATAGAGTGGTTTGTTGTGATAATGCTCCCTACTATAGAGTGTGGTTTGTTGTGATAATGCTCCCTACTATAGAGTGTGGTTTGTTGTGATAATGCTCCTACTATAGTGTGGTTTGTTGTGATAATGCTCCTACTATAGAGTGTGGTTTGTTGTGATAATGCTCCTACTATAGAGTGGTTTGTTGTGATAATGCTCCCAACTATAGAGTGTGGTTTGTTGTGATAATGCTCCTACTTTAGAGTGTGGTTTGTTGTGATAATGCTCCTACTATAGAGTGTGGTTTGTTGTGATAATGCTCCCTACTATAGAGTGGTTTGTTGTGATAATGATCCTACTATAGAGTGTGGTCTGTTGTGATAATGCTCCTACTATAGAGTGTGGTTTGCTGTGATAATGCTCCCTACTATAGTGTGGTTTGTTGTGATAATGCTCCCTACTATAGAGTGTGGTTTGTTGTGATAATGCTCCCTACTATAGAGTGGTTTGTTGTGATAATGCTAAAACTATAGAGTGTGGTTTGTTGTGATAATGCTCCTACTATAGAGTGGTTTGTTGTGATAATGCTCCTACTATAGAGTGTGGTTTGTTGTGATAATGCTCCCTACTATAGAGTGTGGTTTGTTGTGATAATGATCCTACTATAGAGTGTGGTTTGTTGTGATAATGCTCCCTACTATAGAGTGTATTGTTGTGATAATGATCCTACTATGGAGTGTGGTTTGTTGTGATAATGCTCCCTACTATAGAGTGGTTTGTTGTGATAATGCTCCCTACTATAGTGTGGTTTGTTGTGATAATGCTCCCTACTATAGAGTGTGGTTTGTTGTGATAATGCTCCCTACTATAGAGTGGTTTGTTGTGATAATGCTCCTACTATAGAGTGTGGTTTGTTGTGATAATGCTCCTACTATAGAGTGGTTTGCTGTGATAATGCTCCTACTATAGAGTGTGGTTTGTTGTGATAATGCTCCTACTATAGAGTGGTTTGTTGTGATAATGCTCCTACTATAGAGTGTGGTTTGTTGTGATAATGCTCCCTACTATAGAGTGTGGTTTGTTGTGATAATGCTCCCTACTATAGAGTGTGGTTTGCTGTGATAATGCTCCTACTATAGAGTGTGGTTTGTTGTGATAATGCTCCTACTATAGAGTGTGGTTTGTTGTGATAATGCTCCCTACTATAGAGTGTGGTTTGTTGTGATAATGATCCTACTATAGAGTGTGGTTTGTTGTGATAATGCTCCTACTTTAGAGTGTGGTTTGTTGTGATAATGCTCCTACTATAGAGTGTGGTTTGTTGTGATAATGCTCCTACTATAGAGTGTGGTTTGTTGTGATAATGCTCCCTACTATAGAGTGGTTTGTTGTGATAATGCTCCTACTATAGAGTGTGGTTTGTTGTGATAATGCTCCTACTATAGAGTGTGGTTTGTCGTGATAATGCTCCCTACTATAGAGTGTATTGTTGTGATAATGATCCTACTATAGAGTGTGGTTTGTTGTGATAATGCTCCCTACTATAGAGTGTGGTTTGTTGTGATAATGCTCCCTACTATAGAGTGTGGTTTGTTGTGATAATGCTCCTACTATAGAGTGTGGTTTGTTGTGATAATGATCCTACTATAGAGTGTGGTTTGTTGTGATAATGCTCCCTACTATAGAGTGTGGTTTGTTGTGATAATGCTCCCTACTATAGAGTGGTTTGTTGTGATAATGATCCTACTATAGAGTGTGGTCTGTTGTGATAATGCTCCCTACTATAGAGTGTGGTTTGCTGTGATAATGCTCCGACTATAAGAAGACCATGTAGAGTTACAGTATATAGGGCTGACTGGGAGGGAAGACCATGTAGAGTTACAGTATATAGGGCAGACTTGGGGGAAGACCATGTAGAGTTACAGTATATAGGGCTGACTGGGGGGGAATACCATGTAGAGTTACAGTATATAGGGCTGACTGGGGGGGAAGACCATGTAGAGTTACAGTATATAGGGCTGACTGGGGGGAAGACCATGTGGAGTTACAGTATCTCTACATGGTCTTCCCCACAGTCAGCCCTATATACTGTAACTCTACATGGTATTCCCCACAG
Organism: Protomyctophum bolini; assembly: GCF_963924005.1. NCBI lineage: Eukaryota > Metazoa > Chordata > Actinopteri > Myctophiformes > Myctophidae > Protomyctophum > Protomyctophum bolini. Next base: position 40,233 of record NW_027665931.1, read on the forward strand.
TCAGCCCTATATACTGTAACTCTACATGGTCTCCCCCCCAGTCAGCCCTATATACTGTAACTCTACATGGTCTTCCCCACAGTCAGCCCTATATACTGTAACTCTACATGGTCTTCCCTCCCAGTCAGCCCTATATACTGTAACTCTACATGGTCTTCCCCCCAGTCAGCCCTATATACTGTAACTCTACATGGTCTTCCCCCCCAGTCAGCCCTATATACTGTAACTCTACATGGTCTTCCCCCCAGTCAGCCCTATATACTGTAACTCTACATGGTCTTCCCCATAGTCAGCCCTATATACTGTAACTCTACATGGTCTTCCCCACAGTCAGCCCTATATACTGTAACTCTACATGGTCTTCCCCCCAGTCAGCCCTATATACTGTAACTCTACATGGTCTTCCCCCCCAGTCAGCCCTATATACTGTAACTCTACATGGTCTTCCCCCCCAGTCAGCCCTATATACTGTAACTCTACATGGTCTTCCCTCCCAGTCAGCCCTATATACTGTAACTCTACATGGTCTTCCCCCCCAGTCAGCCCTATATACTGTAACTCTACATGGTCTTCCCCCCAGTCAGCCCTATATACTGTAACTCTACATGGTCTTCCCCCCAGTCAGCCCTATATACTGTAACTCTACACGGTCTTCCCCCCAGTCAGCCCTATATACTGTAACTCTACATGGTCTTCCCCCCAGTCAGCCCTATATACTGTAACTCTACATGGTCTTCCCTCCCAGTCAGCCCTATATACTGTAACTCTACATGGTCTTCCCCACAGTCAGCCCTATATACTGTAACTCTACATGGTCTTCCCCCCAGTCAGCCCTATATACTGTAACTCTACATGGTCTTCCCCCCCCAGTCAGCCCTATATACTGTAACTATACATGGTCTTCCCCCCCCAGTCAGCCCTATATACTGTAACTCTACATGGTCTTCCCCCCAGTCAGCCCTATATACTGTAACTCTACATGGTCTTCCCCCCAGTCAGCCCTATATACTGTAACTCTACATGGTCTTCCCTCCCAGTCAGCCCTATATACTGTAACTCTACATGGTCTTCCCCCCAGTCAGCCCTATATACTGTAACTCTACATGGTCTTCCCCCCAGTCAGCCCTATATACTGTAACTCTACATGGTCTTCCCCCCTCCCAGTCAGCCCTATATACTGTAACTCTACATGGTCTTCCCCCCAGTCAGCCCTATATACTGTAACTCTACACGGTCTTCCCTCCCAGTCAGCCCTATATACTGTAACTCTACATGGTCTTCCCTCCCAGTCAGCCCTATATACTGTAACTCTACATGGTCTTCCCCCCCAGTCAGCCCTATATACTGTAACTCTACATGGTCTTCCCCCCCAGTCAGCCCTATATACTGTAACTCTACATGGTCTTCCCCCCCAGTCAGCCCTATATACTGTAACTCTACATGGTCTTCCCTCCCAGTCAGCCCTACATACTGTAACTCTACATGGTCTTCCCTCCCAGTCAGCCCTATATACTGTAACTCTACATGGTCTTCCCCCCCAGTCAGCCCTATATACTGTAACTCTACATGGTCTTCCCCCCAGTCAGCCCTATATACTGTAACTCTACACGGTCTTCCCCCCAGTCAGCCCTATATACTGTAACTCTACATGGTCTTCCCCCCCAGTCAGCCCTATATACTGTAACTCTACATGGTCTTCCCTCCCAGTCAGCCCTATATACTGTAACTCTACATGGTCTTCCCCCCAGTCAGCCCTATATACTGTAACTCTACATGGTCTTCCCTCCCACCATGGTGTGGTTTGTTGTGATAATGATCCTACTATAGAGTGTGGTTTGTTGTGATAATGCTCCCTACTATAGAGTGGTTTGTTGTGATAATGATCCTACTATAGAGTGTGGTCTGTTGTGATAATGCTCCCTACTATAGAGTGTGGTTTGCTGTGATAATGCTCCGACTATAAGAAGACCATGTAGAGTTACAGTATATAGGGCTGACTGGGAGGGAAGACCATGTAGAGTTACAGTATATAGGGCAGACTGGGGGGAAGACCATGTAGAGTTACAGTATATAGGGCTGACTGGGGGGGAAGACCATGTAGAGTTACAGTATATAGGGCTGACTGTGGGGAATACCATGTAGAGTTACAGTATATAGGGCTGACTGTGGGGAAGACCATGTAGAGATACTGTAACTCCACATGGTCTTCCCCCCAGTCAGCCCTATATACTGTAACTCTACATGGTCTTCCCCCCCAGTCAGCCCTATATACTGTAACTCTACATGGTCTTCCCCCCCAGTCAGCCCTATATACTGTAACTCTACATGGTCTTCCCCCCCAGTCAGCCCTATATACTGTAACTCTACATGGTCTTCCCCCCCAGTCAGCCCTATATACTGTAACTCTACATGGTCTTCCCTCCCAGTCAGCCCTATATACTGTAACTCTACATGGTCTTCCCCACAGTCAGCCCTATATACTGTAACTCTACATGGTCTTCCCTCCCAGTCAGCCCTATATACTGTAACTCTACATGGTCTTCCCCCCCCAGTCAGCCCTATATACTGTAACTCTACATGGTCTTCCCCCCCCAGTCAGCCCTATATACTGTAACTCTACATGGTCTTCCCCCCAGTCAGCCCTATATACTGTAACTCTACATGGTCTTCCCCCCAGTCAGCCCTATATACTGTAACTCTACATGGTCTTCCCTCCCAGTCAGCCCTATATACTGTAACTCTACATGGTCTTCCCCCCCAGTCAGCCCTATATACTGTAACTCTACATGGTCTTCCCCCCCCAGTCAGCCCTATATACTGTAACTCTACATGGTCTTCCCTCCCAGTCAGCCCTATATACTGTAACTCTACATGGTCTTCCCCCCAGTCAGCCCTATATACTGTAACTCTACATGGTCTTCCCCCCCAGTCAGCCCTATATACTGTAACTCTACATGGTCTTCCCCCCAGTCAGCCCTATATACTGTAACTATACATGGTCTTCCCCCCAGTCAGCCCTATATACTGTAACTCTACATGGTCTTCCCCCCCCAGTCAGCCCTATATACTGTAACTCTACATGGTCTTCCCCCCCCAGTCAGCCCTATATACTGTAACTCTACATGGTCTTCCCCCCAGTCAGCCCTATATACTGTAACTCTACATGGTCTTCCCCCCAGTCAGCCCTATATACTGTAACTCTACATGGTCTTCCCTCCCAGTCATCCCTATATACTGTAACTCTACATGGTCTTCCCCACAGTCAGCCCTATATACTGTAACTATACATGGTCTTCCCTCCCAGTCAGCCCTATATACTGTAACTCTACATGGTCTTCCCCCCAGTCAGCCCTATATACTGTAACTCTACATGGTCTTCCCCCCAGTCAGCCCTATATACTGTAACTCTACATGGTCTTCCCCCCTCCCAGTCAGCCCTATATACTGTAACTCTACATGGTCTTCCCCCCAGTCAGCCCTATATACTGTAACTCTACACGGTCTTCCCTCCCAGTCAGCCCTATATACTGTAACTCTACATGGTCTTCCCTCCCAGTCAGCCCTATATACTGTAACTCTACATGGTCTTCCCCCCCAGTCAGCCCTATATACTGTAACTCTACATGGTCTCCCTCCCAGTCAGCCCTATATACTGTAACTCTACATGGTCTTCCCTCCCAGTCAGCCCTATATACTGTAACTCTACATGGTCTTCTCCACAGTCAGCCCTATATACTGTAACTCTACATGGTCTTCCCTCCCAGTCAGCCCTATATACTGTAACTCTACATGGTCTTCCCTCCCAGTCAGCCCTATATACTGTAACTCTACATGGTCTTCCCCCCAGTCAGCCCTATATACTGTAACTCTACATGGTCTTCCCTCCCACCATGGTGTGGTTTGTTGTGATAATGATCCTACTATAGAGTGTGGTTTGTTGTGATAATGCTCCTACTATAGAGTGGTTTGTTGTGATAATGCTCCCTACTATAGAGTGTGGTTTGTTGTGATAATGCTCCCTACTATAGAGTGTGGTTTGTTGTGATAATGCTCCTACTATAGTGTGGTTTGTTGTGATAATGCTCCTACTATAGAGTGTGGTTTGTTGTGATAATGCTCCTACTATAGAGTGGTTTGTTGTGATAATGCTCCCAACTATAGAGTGTGGTTTGTTGTGATAATGCTCCTACTTTAGAGTGTGGTTTGTTGTGATAATGCTCCTACTATAGAGTGTGGTTTGTTGTGATAATGCTCCCTACTATAGAGTGGTTTGTTGTGATAATGATCCTACTATAGAGTGTGGTCTGTTGTGATAATGCTCCTACTATAGAGTGTGGTTTGCTGTGATAATGCTCCCTACTATAGTGTGGTTTGTTGTGATAATGCTCCCTACTATAGAGTGTGGTTTGTTGTGATAATGCTCCCTACTATAGAGTGGTTTGTTGTGATAATGCTAAAACTATAGAGTGTGGTTTGTTGTGATAATGCTCCTACTATAGAGTGGTTTGTTGTGATAATGCTCCTACTATAGAGTGTGGTTTGTTGTGATAATGCTCCCTACTATAGAGTGTGGTTTGTTGTGATAATGATCCTACTATAGAGTGTGGTTTGTTGTGATAATGCTCCCTACTATAGAGTGTATTGTTGTGATAATGATCCTACTATGGAGTGTGGTTTGTTGTGATAATGCTCCCTACTATAGAGTGGTTTGTTGTGATAATGCTCCCTACTATAGTGTGGTTTGTTGTGATAATGCTCCCTACTATAGAGTGTGGTTTGTTGTGATAATGCTCCCTACTATAGAGTGGTTTGTTGTGATAATGCTCCTACTATAGAGTGTGGTTTGTTGTGATAATGCTCCTACTATAGAGTGGTTTGCTGTGATAATGCTCCTACTATAGAGTGTGGTTTGTTGTGATAATGCTCCTACTATAGAGTGGTTTGTTGTGATAATGCTCCTACTATAGAGTGTGGTTTGTTGTGATAATGCTCCCTACTATAGAGTGTGGTTTGTTGTGATAATGCTCCCTACTATAGAGTGTGGTTTGCTGTGATAATGCTCCTACTATAGAGTGTGGTTTGTTGTGATAATGCTCCTACTATAGAGTGTGGTTTGTTGTGATAATGCTCCCTACTATAGAGTGTGGTTTGTTGTGATAATGATCCTACTATAGAGTGTGGTTTGTTGTGATAATGCTCCTACTTTAGAGTGTGGTTTGTTGTGATAATGCTCCTACTATAGAGTGTGGTTTGTTGTGATAATGCTCCTACTATAGAGTGTGGTTTGTTGTGATAATGCTCCCTACTATAGAGTGGTTTGTTGTGATAATGCTCCTACTATAGAGTGTGGTTTGTTGTGATAATGCTCCTACTATAGAGTGTGGTTTGTCGTGATAATGCTCCCTACTATAGAGTGTATTGTTGTGATAATGATCCTACTATAGAGTGTGGTTTGTTGTGATAATGCTCCCTACTATAGAGTGTGGTTTGTTGTGATAATGCTCCCTACTATAGAGTGTGGTTTGTTGTGATAATGCTCCTACTATAGAGTGTGGTTTGTTGTGATAATGATCCTACTATAGAGTGTGGTTTGTTGTGATAATGCTCCCTACTATAGAGTGTGGTTTGTTGTGATAATGCTCCCTACTATAGAGTGGTTTGTTGTGATAATGATCCTACTATAGAGTGTGGTCTGTTGTGATAATGCTCCCTACTATAGAGTGTGGTTTGCTGTGATAATGCTCCGACTATAAGAAGACCATGTAGAGTTACAGTATATAGGGCTGACTGGGAGGGAAGACCATGTAGAGTTACAGTATATAGGGCAGACTTGGGGGAAGACCATGTAGAGTTACAGTATATAGGGCTGACTGGGGGGGAAGACCATGTAGAGTTACAGTATATATTGCTGACTGGGGGGGAAGACCATGTAGAGTTACAGTATATAGGGCTGACTGGGGGGAAGACCATGTGGAGTTACAGTATCTCTACATGGTCTTCCCCACAGTCAGCCCTATATACTGTAACTCTACATGGTATTCCCCACAGTCAGCCCTATATACTGTAACTCTACATGGTCTCCCCCCCAGTCAGCCCTATATACTGTAACTCTACATGGTCTTCCCCACAGTCAGCCCTATATACTGTAACTCTACATGGTCTTCCCTCCCAGTCAGCCCTATATACTGTAACTCTACATGGTCTTCCCCCCAGTCAGCCCTATATACTGTAACTCTACATGGTCTTCCCCCCAGTCAGCCCTATATACTGTAACTCTACATGGTCTTCCCCCCCCAGTCAGCCCTATATACTGTAACTCTACATGGTCTTCCCCCCCCAGTCAGCCCTATATACTGTAACTCTACATGGTCTTCCCCCCAGTCAGCCCTATATACTGTAACTCTACATGGTCTTCCCCCCAGTCAGCCCTATATACTGTAACTCTACATGGTCTTCCCTCCCAGTCAGCCCTATATACTGTAACTCTACATGGTCTTCCCCCCCAGTCAGCCCTATATACTGTAACTCTACATGGTCTTCCCCCCCCAGTCAGCCCTATATACTGTAACTCTACATGGTCTTCCCTCCCAGTCAGCCCTATATACTGTAACTCTACATGGTCTTCCCCCCAGTCAGCCCTATATACTGTAACTCTACATGGTCTTCCCCCCCAGTCAGCCCTATATACTGTAACTCTACATGGTCTTCCCCCCAGTCAGCCCTATATACTGTAACTCTACATGGTCTTCCCCCCAGTCAGCCCTATATACTGTAACTCTACATGGTCTTCCCCCCCCAGTCAGCCCTATATACTGTAACTCTACATGGTCTTCCCCCCCCAGTCAGCCCTATATACTGTAACTCTACATGGTCTTCCCTCCCAGTCAGCCCTATATACTGTAACTCTACATGGTCTTCCCCACAGTCAGCCCTATATACTGTAACTCTACATGGTCTTCCCTCCCAGTCAGCCCTATATACTGTAACTCTACATGGTCTTCCCCCCAGTCAGCCCTATATACTGTAACTCTACATGGTCTTCCCCCCAGTCAGCCCTATATACTGTAACTCTACATGGTCTTCCCCCCTCCCAGTCAGCCCTATATACTGTAACTCTACATGGTCTTCCCCCCAGTCAGCCCTATATACTGTAACTCTACACGGTCTTCCCTCCCAGTCAGCCCTATATACTGTAACTCTACATGGTCTTCCCTCCCAGTCAGCCCTATATACTGTAACTCTACATGGTCTTCCCCCCCAGTCAGCCCTATATACTGTAACTCTACATGGTCTCCCTCCCAGTCAGCCCTATATACTGTAACTCTACATGGTCTTCCCTCCCAGTCAGCCCTATATACTGTAACTCTACATGGTCTTCTCCACAGTCAGCCCTATATACTGTAACTCTACATGGTCTTCCCTCCCAGTCAGCCCTATATACTGTAACTCTACATGGTCTTCCCTCCCAGTCAGCCCTATATACTGTAACTCTACATGGTCTTCCCCCCAGTCAGCCCTATATACTGTAACTCTACATGGTCTTCCCTCCCACCATGGTGTGGTTTGTTGTGATAATGATCCTACTATAGAGTGTGGTTTGTTGTGATAATGCTCCTACTATAGAGTGGTTTGTTGTGATAATGCTCCCTACTATAGAGTGTGGTTTGTTGTGATAATGCTCCCTACTATAGAGTGTGGTTTGTTGTGATAATGCTCCTACTATAGTGTGGTTTGTTGTGATAATGCTCCTACTATAGAGTGTGGTTTGTTGTGATAATGCTCCTACTATAGAGTGGTTTGTTGTGATAATGCTCCCAACTATAGAGTGTGGTTTGTTGTGATAATGCTCCTACTTTAGAGTGTGGTTTGTTGTGATAATGCTCCTACTATAGAGTGTGGTTTGTTGTGATAATGCTCCCTACTATAGAGTGGTTTGTTGTGATAATGATCCTACTATAGAGTGTGGTCTGTTGTGATAATGCTCCTACTATAGAGTGTGGTTTGCTGTGATAATGCTCCCTACTATAGTGTGGTTTGTTGTGATAATGCTCCCTACTATAGAGTGTGGTTTGTTGTGATAATGCTCCCTACTATAGAGTGGTTTGTTGTGATAATGCTAAAACTATAGAGTGTGGTTTGTTGTGATAATGCTCCTACTATAGAGTGGTTTGTTGTGATAATGCTCCTACTATAGAGTGTGGTTTGTTGTGATAATGCTCCCTACTATAGAGTGTGGTTTGTTGTGATAATGATCCTACTATAGAGTGTGGTTTGTTGTGATAATGCTCCCTACTATAGAGTGTATTGTTGTGATAATGATCCTACTATGGAGTGTGGTTTGTTGTGATAATGCTCCCTACTATAGAGTGGTTTGTTGTGATAATGCTCCCTACTATAGTGTGGTTTGTTGTGATAATGCTCCCTACTATAGAGTGTGGTTTGTTGTGATAATGCTCCCTACTATAGAGTGGTTTGTTGTGATAATGCTCCTACTATAGAGTGTGGTTTGTTGTGATAATGCTCCTACTATAGAGTGGTTTGCTGTGATAATGCTCCTACTATAGAGTGTGGTTTGTTGTGATAATGCTCCTACTATAGAGTGGTTTGTTGTGATAATGCTCCTACTATAGAGTGTGGTTTGTTGTGATAATGCTCCCTACTATAGAGTGTGGTTTGTTGTGATAATGCTCCCTACTATAGAGTGTGGTTTGCTGTGATAATGCTCCTACTATAGAGTGTGGTTTGTTGTGATAATGCTCCTACTATAGAGTGTGGTTTGTTGTGATAATGCTCCCTACTATAGAGTGTGGTTTGTTGTGATAATGATCCTACTATAGAGTGTGGTTTGTTGTGATAATGCTCCTACTTTAGAGTGTGGTTTGTTGTGATAATGCTCCTACTATAGAGTGTGGTTTGTTGTGATAATGCTCCTACTATAGAGTGTGGTTTGTTGTGATAATGCTCCCTACTATAGAGTGGTTTGTTGTGATAATGCTCCTACTATAGAGTGTGGTTTGTTGTGATAATGCTCCTACTATAGAGTGTGGTTTGTCGTGATAATGCTCCCTACTATAGAGTGTATTGTTGTGATAATGATCCTACTATAGAGTGTGGTTTGTTGTGATAATGCTCCCTACTATAGAGTGTGGTTTGTTGTGATAATGCTCCCTACTATAGAGTGTGGTTTGTTGTGATAATGCTCCTACTATAGAGTGTGGTTTGTTGTGATAATGATCCTACTATAGAGTGTGGTTTGTTGTGATAATGCTCCCTACTATAGAGTGTGGTTTGTTGTGATAATGCTCCCTACTATAGAGTGGTTTGTTGTGATAATGATCCTACTATAGAGTGTGGTCTGTTGTGATAATGCTCCCTACTATAGAGTGTGGTTTGCTGTGATAATGCTCCGACTATAAGAAGACCATGTAGAGTTACAGTATATAGGGCTGACTGGGAGGGAAGACCATGTAGAGTTACAGTATATAGGGCAGACTTGGGGGAAGACCATGTAGAGTTACAGTATATAGGGCTGACTGGGGGGGAAGACCATGTAGAGTTACAGTATATAGGGCTGACTGGGGGGGAAGACCATGTAGAGTTACAGTATATAGGGCTGACTGGGGGGAAGACCATGTGGAGTTACAGTATCTCTACATGGTCTTCCCCACAGTCAGCCCTATATACTGTAACTCTACATGGTATTCCCCACAGTCAGCCCTATATACTGTAACTCTACATGGTCTCCCCCCCAGTCAGCCCTATATACTGTAACTCTACATGGTCTTCCCCACAGTCAGCCCTATATACTGTAACTCTACATGGTCTTCCCTCCCAGTCAGCCCTATATACTGTAACTCTACATGGTCTTCCCCCCAGTCAGCCCTATATACTGTAACTCTACATGGTCTTCCCCCCCAGTCAGCCCTATATACTGTAACTCTACATGGTCTTCCCCCCAGTCAGCCCTATATACTGTAACTCTACATGGTCTTCCCCATAGTCAGCCCTATATACTGTAACTCTACATGGTCTTCCCCACAGTCAGCCCTATATACTGTAACTCTACATGGTCTTCCCCCCAGTCAGCCCTATATACTGTAACTCTACATGGTCTTCCCCCCCAGTCAGCCCTATATACTGTAACTCTACATGGTCTTCCCCCCCAGTCAGCCCTATATACTGTAACTCTACATGGTCTTCCCTCCCAGTCAGCCCTATATACTGTAACTCTACATGGTCTTCCCCCCCAGTCAGCCCTATATACTGTAACTCTACACGGTCTTCCCCCCAGTCAGCCCTATATACTGTAACTCTACATGGTCTTCCCCCCAGTCAGCCCTATATACTGTAACTCTACACGGTCTTCCCCCCAGTCAGCCCTATATACTGTAACTCTACATGGTCTTCCCCCCAGTCAGCCCTATATACTGTAACTCTACATGGTCTTCCCTCCCAGTCAGCCCTATATACTGTAACTCTACATGGTCTTCCCCACAGTCAGCCCTATATACTGTAACTCTACATGGTCTTCCCCCCAGTCAGCCCTATATACTGTAACTCTACATGGTCTTCCCCCCCCAGTCAGCCCTATATACTGTAACTATACATGGTCTTCCCCCCCCAGTCAGCCCTATATACTGTAACTCTACATGGTCTTCCCCCCAGTCAGCCCTATATACTGTAACTCTACATGGTCTTCCCCCCAGTCAGCCCTATATACTGTAACTCTACATGGTCTTCCCTCCCAGTCAGCCCTATATACTGTAACTCTACATGGTCTTCCCCCCAGTCAGCCCTATATACTGTAACTCTACATGGTCTTCCCCCCAGTCAGCCCTATATACTGTAACTCTACATGGTCTTCCCCCCTCCCAGTCAGCCCTATATACTGTAACTCTACATGGTCTTCCCCCCAGTCAGCCCTATATACTGTAACTCTACACGGTCTTCCCTCCCAGTCAGCCCTATATACTGTAACTCTACATGGTCTTCCCTCCCAGTCAGCCCTATATACTGTAACTCTACATGGTCTTCCCCCCCAGTCAGCCCTATATACTGTAACTCTACATGGTCTTCCCCCCCAGTCAGCCCTATATACTGTAACTCTACATGGTCTTCCCCCCCAGTCAGCCCTATATACTGTAACTCTACATGGTCTTCCCTCCCAGTCAGCCCTACATACTGTAACTCTACATGGTCTTCCCTCCCAGTCAGCCCTATATACTGTAACTCTACATGGTCTTCCCCCCCAGTCAGCCCTATATACTGTAACTCTACATGGTCTTCCCCCCAGTCAGCCCTATATACTGTAACTCTACACGGTCTTCCCCCCAGTCAGCCCTATATACTGTAACTCTACATGGTCTTCCCCCCCAGTCAGCCCTATATACTGTAACTCTACATGGTCTTCCCTCCCAGTCAGCCCTATATACTGTAACTCTACATGGTCTTCCCCCCAGTCAGCCCTATATACTGTAACTCTACATGGTCTTCCCTCCCACCATGGTGTGGTTTGTTGTGATAATGATCCTACTATAGAGTGTGGTTTGTTGTGATAATGCTCCCTACTATAGAGTGGTTTGTTGTGATAATGATCCTACTATAGAGTGTGGTCTGTTGTGATAATGCTCCCTACTATAGAGTGTGGTTTGCTGTGATAATGCTCCGACTATAAGAAGACCATGTAGAGTTACAGTATATAGGGCTGACTGGGAGGGAAGACCATGTAGAGTTACAGTATATAGGGCAGACTGGGGGGAAGACCATGTAGAGTTACAGTATATAGGGCTGACTGGGGGGGAAGACCATGTAGAGTTACAGTATATAGGGCTGACTGTGGGGAATACCATGTAGAGTTACAGTATATAGGGCTGACTGTCCACATGGTCTTCCCCCCAGTCAGCCCTATATACTGTAACTCTACATGGTCTTCCCCCCCAGTCAGCCCTATATACTGTAACTCTACATGGTCTTCCCCCCCAGTCAGCCCTATATACTGTAACTCTACATGGTCTTCCCCCCCAGTCAGCCCTATATACTGTAACTCTACATGGTCTTCCCTCCCAGTCAGCCCTATATACTGTAACTCTACATGGTCTTCCCCCCCAGTCAGCCCTATATACTGTAACTCTACATGGTCTTCCCCCCCCAGTCAGCCCTATATACTGTAACTCTACATGGTCTTCCCTCCCAGTCAGCCCTATATACTGTAACTCTACATGGTCTTCCCCACAGTCAGCCCTATATACTGTAACTCTACATGGTCTTCCCTCCCAGTCAGCCCTATATACTGTAACTCTACATGGTCTTCCCCCCAGTCAGCCCTATATACTGTAACTCTACATGGTCTTCCCCCCAGTCAGCCCTATATACTGTAACTCTACATGGTCTTCCCCCCCCAGTCAGCCCTATATACTGTAACTCTACATGGTCTTCCCCCCCCAGTCAGCCCTATATACTGTAACTCTACATGGTCTTCCCCCCAGTCAGCCCTATATACTGTAACTCTACATGGTCTTCCCCCCAGTCAGCCCTATATACTGTAACTCTACATGGTCTTCCCTCCCAGTCAGCCCTATATACTGTAACTCTACATGGTCTTCCCCCCCAGTCAGCCCTATATACTGTAACTCTACATGGTCTTCCCCCCCAGTCAGCCCTATATACTGTAACTCTACATGGTCTTCCCTCCCAGTCAGCCCTATATACTGTAACTCTACATGGTCTTCCCCCCAGTCAGCCCTATATACTGTAACTCTACATGGTCTTCCCCCCCAGTCAGCCCTATATACTGTAACTCTACATGGTCTTCCCCCCAGTCAGCCCTATATACTGTAACTCTACATGGTCTTCCCCCCAGTCAGCCCTATATACTGTAACTCTACATGGTCTTCCCCCCCCAGTCAGCCCTATATACTGTAACTCTACATGGTCTTCCCCCCCAGTCAGCCCTATATACTGTAACTCTACATGGTCTTCCCCCCAGTCAGCCCTATATACTGTAACTCTACATGGTCTTCCCCCCAGTCAGCCCTATATACTGTAACTCTACATGGTCTTCCCTCCCAGTCAGCCCTATATACTGTAACTCTACATGGTCTTCCCCCCAGTCAGCCCTATATACTGTAACTCTACATGGTCTTCCCCCCAGTCAGCCCTATATACTGTAACTCTACATGGTCTTCCCCCCTCCCAGTCAGCCCTATATACTGTAACTCTACATGGTCTTCCCCCCAGTCAGCCCTATATACTGTAACTCTACACGGTCTTCCCTCCCAGTCAGCCCTATATACTGTAACTCTACATGGTCTTCCCTCCCAGTCAGCCCTATATACTGTAACTCTACATGGTCTTCCCCCCCAGTCAGCCCTATATACTGTAACTCTACATGGTCTCCCTCCCAGTCAGCCCTATATACTGTAACTCTACATGGTCTTCCCTCCCAGTCAGCCCTATATACTGTAACTCTACATGGTCTTCTCCACAGTCAGCCCTATATACTGTAACTCTACATGGTCTTCCCTCCCAGTCAGCCCTATATACTGTAACTCTACATGGTCTTCCCTCCCAGTCAGCCCTATATACTGTAACTCTACATGGTCTTCCCCCCAGTCAGCCCTATATACTGTAACTCTACATGGTCTTCCCTCCCACCATGGTGTGGTTTGTTGTGATAATGATCCTACTATAGAGTGTGGTTTGTTGTGATAATGCTCCTACTATAGAGTGGTTTGTTGTGATAATGCTCCCTACTATAGAGTGTGGTTTGTTGTGATAATGCTCCCTACTATAGAGTGTGGTTTGTTGTGATAATGCTCCTACTATAGTGTGGTTTGTTGTGATAATGCTCCTACTATAGAGTGTGGTTTGTTGTGATAATGCTCCTACTATAGAGTGGTTTGTTGTGATAATGCTCCCAACTATAGAGTGTGGTTTGTTGTGATAATGCTCCTACTTTAGAGTGTGGTTTGTTGTGATAATGCTCCTACTATAGAGTGTGGTTTGTTGTGATAATGCTCCCTACTATAGAGTGGTTTGTTGTGATAATGATCCTACTATAGAGTGTGGTCTGTTGTGATAATGCTCCTACTATAGAGTGTGGTTTGCTGTGATAATGCTCCCTACTATAGTGTGGTTTGTTGTGATAATGCTCCCTACTATAGAGTGTGGTTTGTTGTGATAATGCTCCCTACTATAGAGTGGTTTGTTGTGATAATGCTAAAACTATAGAGTGTGGTTTGTTGTGATAATGCTCCTACTATAGAGTGGTTTGTTGTGATAATGCTCCTACTATAGAGTGTGGTTTGTTGTGATAATGCTCCCTACTATAGAGTGTGGTTTGTTGTGATAATGATCCTACTATAGAGTGTGGTTTGTTGTGATAATGCTCCCTACTATAGAGTGTATTGTTGTGATAATGATCCTACTATGGAGTGTGGTTTGTTGTGATAATGCTCCCTACTATAGAGTGGTTTGTTGTGATAATGCTCCCTACTATAGTGTGGTTTGTTGTGATAATGCTCCCTACTATAGAGTGTGGTTTGTTGTGATAATGCTCCCTACTATAGAGTGGTTTGTTGTGATAATGCTCCTACTATAGAGTGTGGTTTGTTGTGATAATGCTCCTACTATAGAGTGGTTTGCTGTGATAATGCTCCTACTATAGAGTGTGGTTTGTTGTGATAATGCTCCTACTATAGAGTGGTTTGTTGTGATAATGCTCCTACTATAGAGTGTGGTTTGTTGTGATAATGCTCCCTACTATAGAGTGTGGTTTGTTGTGATAATGCTCCCTACTATAGAGTGTGGTTTGCTGTGATAATGCTCCTACTATAGAGTGTGGTTTGTTGTGATAATGCTCCTACTATAGAGTGTGGTTTGTTGTGATAATGCTCCCTACTATAGAGTGTGGTTTGTTGTGATAATGATCCTACTATAGAGTGTGGTTTGTTGTGATAATGCTCCTACTTTAGAGTGTGGTTTGTTGTGATAATGCTCCTACTATAGAGTGTGGTTTGTTGTGATAATGCTCCTACTATAGAGTGTGGTTTGTTGTGATAATGCTCCCTACTATAGAGTGGTTTGTTGTGATAATGCTCCTACTATAGAGTGTGGTTTGTTGTGATAATGCTCCTACTATAGAGTGTGGTTTGTCGTGATAATGCTCCCTACTATAGAGTGTATTGTTGTGATAATGATCCTACTATAGAGTGTGGTTTGTTGTGATAATGCTCCCTACTATAGAGTGTGGTTTGTTGTGATAATGCTCCCTACTATAGAGTGTGGTTTGTTGTGATAATGCTCCTACTATAGAGTGTGGTTTGTTGTGATAATGATCCTACTATAGAGTGTGGTTTGTTGTGATAATGCTCCCTACTATAGAGTGTGGTTTGTTGTGATAATGCTCCCTACTATAGAGTGGTTTGTTGTGATAATGATCCTACTATAGAGTGTGGTCTGTTGTGATAATGCTCCCTACTATAGAGTGTGGTTTGCTGTGATAATGCTCCGACTATAAGAAGACCATGTAGAGTTACAGTATATAGGGCTGACTGGGAGGGAAGACCATGTAGAGTTACAGTATATAGGGCAGACTTGGGGGAAGACCATGTAGAGTTACAGTATATAGGGCTGACTGGGGGGGAAGACCATGTAGAGTTACAGTATATAGGGCTGACTGGGGGGGAAGACCATGTAGAGTTACAGTATATAGGGCTGACTGGGGGGAAGACCATGTGGAGTTACAGTATCTCTACATGGTCTTCCCCACAGTCAGCCCTATATACTGTAACTCTACATGGTATTCCCCACAGTCAGCCCTATATACTGTAACTCTACATGGTCTCCCCCCCAGTCAGCCCTATATACTGTAACTCTACATGGTCTTCCCCACAGTCAGCCCTATATACTGTAACTCTACATGGTCTTCCCTCCCAGTCAGCCCTATATACTGTAACTCTACATGGTCTTCCCCCCAGTCAGCCCTATATACTGTAACTCTACATGGTCTTCCCCCCCAGTCAGCCCTATATACTGTAACTCTACATGGTCTTCCCCCCAGTCAGCCCTATATACTGTAACTCTACATGGTCTTCCCCATAGTCAGCCCTATATACTGTAACTCTACATGGTCTTCCCCACAGTCAGCCCTATATACTGTAACTCTACATGGTCTTCCCCCCAGTCAGCCCTATATACTGTAACTCTACATGGTCTTCCCCCCCAGTCAGCCCTATATACTGTAACTCTACATGGTCTTCCCCCCCAGTCAGCCCTATATACTGTAACTCTACATGGTCTTCCCTCCCAGTCAGCCCTATATACTGTAACTCTACATGGTCTTCCCCCCCAGTCAGCCCTATATACTGTAACTCTACATGGTCTTCCCCCCAGTCAGCCCTATATACTGTAACTCTACATGGTCTTCCCCCCAGTCAGCCCTATATACTGTAACTCTACATGGTCTTCCCCCCCAGTCAGCCCTATATACTGTAACTCTACATGGTCTTCCCTCCCAGTCAGCCCTATATACTGTAACTCTACATGGTCTTTCCCCCCAGTCTGCCCTATATACTGTAACTCTACATGGTCTTCCCTCCCAGTCAGCCCTATATACTGTAACTCTACATGGTCTTCCCCCCAGTCAGCCCTATATACTGTAACTCTACATGGTCTTCCCCCCAGTCAGCCCTATATACTGTAACTCTACATGGTCTTCCCTCCCAGTCAGCCCTACATACTGTAACTCTACATGGTCTTCCCCCCAGTCAGCCCTATATACTGTAACTCTACACAGTCTTCCCCCCAGTCAGCCCTATATACTGTAACTCTACACAGTCTTCCCCACAGTCAGCCCTATATACTGTAACTCTACATGGTCTTCCCTCCCAGTCAGCCCTATATACTGTAACTCTACATGGTCTTCCCCCCAGTCAGCCCTATATACTGTAACTCTACATGGTCTTCCCCCCAGTCAGCCCTATATACTGGAACTCTACACGGTCTTCCCCCCAGTCAGCCCTATATACTGTAACTCTACATGGTCTTCCCCCCAGTCAGCCCTATATACTGTAACTCTACATGGTCTTCCCTCCCAGTCAGCCCTATATACTGTAACTCTACATGGTCTTCCCCACAGTCAGCCCTATATACTGTAACTCTACATGGTCTTCCCCCCAGTCAGCCCTATATACTGTAACTCTACATGGTCTTCCCCCCCAGTCAGCCCTATATACTGTAACTCTACATGGTCTTCCCCCCCAGTCAGCCCTATATACTGTAACTCTACATGGTCTTCCCCCCAGTCAGCCCTATATACTGTAACTCTACATGGTCTTCCCCCCAGTCAGCCCTATATACTGTAACTCTACATGGTCTTCCCCCCCAGTCAGCCCTATATACTGTAACTCTACATGGTCTTCCCCCCAGTCAGCCCTATATACTGTAACTCTACATGGTCTTCCCCCCAGTCAGCCCTATATACTGTAACTCTACACGGTCTTCCCCCCAGTCAGCCCTATATACTGTAACTCTACATGGTCTTCCCCCCAGTCAGCCCTATATACTGTAACTCTACATGGTCTTCCCTCCCAGTCAGCCCTATATACTGTAACTCTACATGGTCTTCCCCACAGTCAGCCCTATATACTGTAACTCTACATGGTCTTCCCCCCAGTCAGCCCTATATACTGTAACTCTACATGGTCTTCCCCCCCCAGTCAGCCCTATATACTGTAACTATACATGGTCTTCCCCCCCCAGTCAGCCCTATATACTGTAACTCTACATGGTCTTCCCCCCAGTCAGCCCTATATACTGTAACTCTACATGGTCTTCCCCCCAGTCAGCCCTATATACTGTAACTCTACATGGTCTTCCCTCCCAGTCAGCCCTATATACTGTAACTCTACATGGTCTTCCCCCCAGTCAGCCCTATATACTGTAACTCTACATGGTCTTCCCCCCAGTCAGCCCTATATACTGTAACTCTACATGGTCTTCCCCCCTCCCAGTCAGCCCTATATACTGTAACTCTACATGGTCTTCCCCCCAGTCAGCCCTATATACTGTAACTCTACACGGTCTTCCCTCCCAGTCAGCCCTATATACTGTAACTCTACATGGTCTTCCCTCCCAGTCAGCCCTATATACTGTAACTCTACATGGTCTTCCCCCCCAGTCAGCCCTATATACTGTAACTCTACATGGTCTTCCCCCCCAGTCAGCCCTATATACTGTAACTCTACATGGTCTTCCCCCCCAGTCAGCCCTATATACTGTAACTCTACATGGTCTTCCCTCCCAGTCAGCCCTACATACTGTAACTCTACATGGTCTTCCCTCCCAGTCAGCCCTATATACTGTAACTCTACATGGTCTTCCCCCCCAGTCAGCCCTATATACTGTAACTCTACATGGTCTTCCCCCCAGTCAGCCCTATATACTGTAACTCTACACGGTCTTCCCCCCAGTCAGCCCTATATACTGTAACTCTACATGGTCTTCCCCCCCAGTCAGCCCTATATACTGTAACTCTACATGGTCTTCCCTCCCAGTCAGCCCTATATACTGTAACTCTACATGGTCTTCCCCCCAGTCAGCCCTATATACTGTAACTCTACATGGTCTTCCCTCCCACCATGGTGTGGTTTGTTGTGATAATGATCCTACTATAGAGTGTGGTTTGTTGTGATAATGCTCCCTACTATAGAGTGGTTTGTTGTGATAATGATCCTACTATAGAGTGTGGTCTGTTGTGATAATGCTCCCTACTATAGAGTGTGGTTTGCTGTGATAATGCTCCGACTATAAGAAGACCATGTAGAGTTACAGTATATAGGGCTGACTGGGAGGGAAGACCATGTAGAGTTACAGTATATAGGGCAGACTGGGGGGAAGACCATGTAGAGTTACAGTATATAGGGCTGACTGGGGGGGAAGACCATGTAGAGTTACAGTATATAGGGCTGACTGGGGGGGAAGACCATGTAGAGTTACAGTATATAGGGCTGACTGGGGGGAAGACCATGTGGAGTTACAGTATCTCTACATGGTCTTCCCCACAGTCAGCCCTATATACTGTAACTCTACATGGTCTTCCCCACAGTCAGCCCTATATACTGTAACTCTACATGTCCTTCCCCCACAGTCAGCCCTATATAATGTAACTCTACATGGTCTCCCCCCCAGTCAGCCCTATATACTGTAACTCTACATGGTCTCCCCCCCAGTCAGCCCTATATACTGTAACTCTACATGGTCTTCCCCACAGTCAGCCCTATATACTGTAACTCTACATGGTCTTCCCTCCCAGTCAGCCCTATATACTGTAACTCTACATGGTCTTCCCCCCAGTCAGCCCTATATACTGTAACTCTACATGGTCTTCCCCCCCAGTCAGCCCTATATACTGTAACTCTACATGGTCTTCCCCCCAGTCAGCCCTATATACTGTAACTCTACATGGTCTTCCCCATAGTCAGCCCTATATACTGTAACTCTACATGGTCTTCCCCACAGTCAGCCCTATATACTGTAACTCTACATGGTCTTCCCCCCAGTCAGCCCTATATACTGTAACTCTACATGGTCTTCCCCCCCAGTCAGCCCTATATACTGTAACTCTACATGGTCTTCCCCCCCAGTCAGCCCTATATACTGTAACTCTACATGGTCTTCCCTCCCAGTCAGCCCTATATACTGTAACTCTACATGGTCTTCCCCCCCAGTCAGCCCTATATACTGTAACTCTACATGGTCTTCCCCCCCCAGTCAGCCCTATATACTGTAACTCTACATGGTCTTCCCTCCCAGTCAGCCCTATATACTGTAACTCTACATGGTCTTCCCCCCAGTCTGCCCTATATACTGTAACTCTACATGGTCTTCCCTCCCAGTCAGCCCTATATACTGTAACTCTACATGGTCTTCCCCCCAGTCAGCCCCATATACTGTAACTCTACATGGTCTTCCCCCCAGTCAGCCCTATATACTGTAACTCTACATGGTCTTCCCCCCAGTCAGCCCTATATACTGTAACTCTACATGGTCTTCCCTCCCAGTCAGCCCTACATACTGTAACTCTACATGGTCTTCCCCCCAGTCAGCCCTATATACTGTAACTCTACACAGTCTTCCCCCCAGTCAGCCCTATATACTGTAACTCTACACAGTCTTCCCCACAGTCAGCCCTATATACTGTAACTCTACATGGTCTTCCCTCCCAGTCAGCCCTATATACTGTAACTCTACATGGTCTTCCCCACAGTCAGCCCTATATACTGTAACTCTACATGGTCTTCCCCCCAGTCAGCCCTATATACTGTAACTCTACATGGTCTTCCCCCCCCAGTCAGCCCTATATACTGTAACTCTACATGGTCTTCCCCCCCCAGTCAGCCCTATATACTGTAACTCTACATGGTCTTCCCCCCAGTCAGCCCTATATACTGTAACTCTACATGGTCTTCCCCCCAGTCAGCCCTATATACTGTAACTCTACACGGTCTTCCCCCCAGTCAGCCCTATATACTGTAACTCTACATGGTCTTCCCCCCAGTCAGCCCTATATACTGTAACTCTACATGGTCTTCCCTCCCAGTCAGCCCTATATACTGTAACTCTACATGGTCTTCCCCACAGTCAGCCCTATATACTGTAACTCTACATGGTCTTCCCCCCAGTCAGCCCTATATACTGTAACTCTACATGGTCTTCCCCCCCCAGTCAGCCCTATATACTGTAACTCTACATGGTCTTCCCCCCCCAGTCAGCCCTATATACTGTAACTCTACATGGTCTTCCCCCCAGTCAGCCCTATATACTGTAACTCTACATGGTCTTCCCCCCAGTCAGCCCTATATACTGTAACTCTACATGGTCTTCCCTCCCAGTCAGCCCTATATACTGTAACTCTACATGGTCTTCCCCACAGTCAGCCCTATATACTGTAACTCTACATGGTCTTCCCTCCCAGTCAGCCCTATATACTGTAACTCTACATGGTCTTCCCCCCAGTCAGCCCTATATACTGTAACTCTACATGGTCTTCCCCCCAGTCAGCCCTATATACTGTAACTCTACATGGTCTTCCCCCCTCCCAGTCAGCCCTATATACTGTAACTCTACATGGTCTTCCCCCCAGTCAGCCCTATATACTGTAACTCTACACGGTCTTCCCTCCCAGTCAGCCCTATATACTGTAACTCTACATGGTCTTCCCTCCCAGTCAGCCCTATATACTGTAACTCTACATGGTCTTCCCCCCCAGTCAGCCCTATATACTGTAACTCTACATGGTCTCCCTCCCAGTCAGCCCTATATACTGTAACTCTACATGGTCTTCCCTCCCAGTCAGCCCTATATACTGTAACTCTACATGGTCTTCTCCACAGTCAGCCCTATATACTGTAACTCTACATGGTCTTCCCTCCCAGTCAGCCCTATATACTGTAACTCTACATGGTCTTCCCTCCCAGTCAGCCCTATATACTGTAACTCTACATGGTCTTCCCCCCAGTCAGCCCTATATACTGTAACTCTACATGGTCTTCCCTCCCACCATGGTGTGGTTTGTTGTGATAATGATCCTACTATAGAGTGTGGTTTGTTGTGATAATGCTCCTACTATAGAGTGGTTTGTTGTGATAATGCTCCCTACTATAGAGTGTGGTTTGTTGTGATAATGCTCCCTACTATAGAGTGTGGTTTGTTGTGATAATGCTCCTACTATAGTGTGGTTTGTTGTGATAATGCTCCTACTATAGAGTGGTTTGTTGTGATAATGCTCCCAACTATAGAGTGTGGTTTGTTGTGATAATGCTCCTACTTTAGAGTGTGGTTTGTTGTGATAATGCTCCTACTATAGAGTGTGGTTTGTTGTGATAATGCTCCTACTATAGAGTGGTTTGTTGTGATAATGCTCCCAACTATAGAGTGTGGTTTGTTGTGATAATGCTCCTACTTTAGAGTGTGGTTTGTTGTGATAATGCTCCTACTATAGAGTGTGGTTTGTTGTGATAATGCTCCCTACTATAGAGTGGTTTGTTGTGATAATGATCCTACTATAGAGTGTGGTCTGTTGTGATAATGCTCCTACTATAGAGTGTGGTTTGCTGTGATAATGCTCCCTACTATAGTGTGGTTTGTTGTGATAATGCTCCCTACTATAGAGTGTGGTTTGTTGTGATAATGCTCCCTACTATAGAGTGGTTTGTTGTGATAATGCTAAAACTATAGAGTGTGGTTTGTTGTGATAATGCTCCTACTATAGAGTGGTTTGTTGTGATAATGCTCCTACTATAGAGTGTGGTTTGTTGTGATAATGCTCCCTACTATAGAGTGTGGTTTGTTGTGATAATGATCCTACTATAGAGTGTGGTTTGTTGTGATAATGCTCCCTACTATAGAGTGTATTGTTGTGATAATGATCCTACTATGGAGTGTGGTTTGTTGTGATAATGCTCCCTACTATAGAGTGGTTTGTTGTGATAATGCTCCCTACTATAGTGTGGTTTGTTGTGATAATGCTCCCTACTATAGAGTGTGGTTTGTTGTGATAATGCTCCCTACTATAGAGTGGTTTGTTGTGATAATGCTCCTACTATAGAGTGTGGTTTGTTGTGATAATGCTCCTACTATAGAGTGGTTTGCTGTGATAATGCTCCTACTATAGAGTGTGGTTTGTTGTGATAATGCTCCTACTATAGAGTGGTTTGTTGTGATAATGCTCCTACTATAGAGTGTGGTTTGTTGTGATAATGCTCCCTACTATAGAGTGTGGTTTGTTGTGATAATGCTCCCTACTATAGAGTGTGGTTTGCTGTGATAATGCTCCTACTATAGAGTGTGGTTTGTTGTGATAATGCTCCTACTATAGAGTGTGGTTTGTTGTGATAATGCTCCCTACTATAGAGTGTGGTTTGTTGTGATAATGATCCTACTATAGAGTGTGGTTTGTTGTGATAATGCTCCTACTTTAGAGTGTGGTTTGTTGTGATAATGCTCCTACTATAGAGTGTGGTTTGTTGTGATAATGCTCCTACTATAGAGTGTGGTTTGTTGTGATAATGCTCCCTACTATAGAGTGGTTTGTTGTGATAATGCTCCTACTATAGAGTGTGGTTTGTTGTGATAATGCTCCTACTATAGAGTGTGGTTTGTCGTGATAATGCTCCCTACTATAGAGTGTATTGTTGTGATAATGATCCTACTATAGAGTGTGGTTTGTTGTGATAATGCTCCCTACTATAGAGTGTGGTTTGTTGTGATAATGCTCCCTACTATAGAGTGTGGTTTGTTGTGATAATGCTCCTACTATAGAGTGTGGTTTGTTGTGATAATGATCCTACTATAGAGTGTGGTTTGTTGTGATAATGCTCCCTACTATAGAGTGTGGTTTGTTGTGATAATGCTCCCTACTATAGAGTGGTTTGTTGTGATAATGATCCTACTATAGAGTGTGGTCTGTTGTGATAATGCTCCCTACTATAGAGTGTGGTTTGCTGTGATAATGCTCCGACTATAAGAAGACCATGTAGAGTTACAGTATATAGGGCTGACTGGGAGGGAAGACCATGTAGAGTTACAGTATATAGGGCAGACTTGGGGGAAGACCATGTAGAGTTACAGTATATAGGGCTGACTGGGGGGGAAGACCATGTAGAGTTACAGTATATAGGGCTGACTGGGGGGGAAGACCATGTAGAGTTACAGTATATAGGGCTGACTGGGGGGAAGACCATGTGGAGTTACAGTATCTCTACATGGTCTTCCCCACAGTCAGCCCTATATACTGTAACTACATGGTATTCCCCACAGTCAGCCCTATATACTGTAACTCTACATGGTCTTCCCCCACAGTCAGCCCTATATAATGTAACTCTACATGGTCTCCCCCCCAGTCAGCCCTATATACTGTAACTCTACATGGTCTCCCCCCCAGTCAGCCCTATATACTGTAACTCTACATGGTCTTCCCCACAGTCAGCCCTATATACTGTAACTCTACATGGTCTTCCCTCCCAGTCAGCCCTATATACTGTAACTCTACATGGTCTTCCCCCCAGTCAGCCCTATATACTGTAACTCTACATGGTCTTCCCCCCCAGTCAGCCCTATATACTGTAACTCTACATGGTCTTCCCCCCAGTCAGCCCTATATACTGTAACTCTACATGGTCTTCCCCATAGTCAGCCCTATATACTGTAACTCTACATGGTCTTCCCCACAGTCAGCCCTATATACAGTAACTCTACATGGTCTTCCCCCCAGTCAGCCCTATATACTGTAACTCTACATGGTCTTCCCCCCCAGTCAGCCCTATATACTGTAACTCTACATGGTCTTCCCCCAGTCAGCCCTATATACTGTAACTCTACATGGTCTTCCCCACAGTCAGCCCTATATACTGTAACTCTACATGGTCTTCTCTCCCAGTCAGCCCTATATACTGTAACTCTACATGGTCTTCCCCCCAGTCAGCCCTATATACTGTAACTCTACATGGTCTTCCCCCCCAGTCAGCCCTATATACTGTAACTCTACATGGTCTTCCCCCCAGTCAGCCCTATATACTGTAACTCTACATGGTCTTCCCCATAGTCAGCCCTATATACTGTAACTCTACATGGTCTTCCCCACAGTCAGCCCTATATACTGTAACTCTACATGGTCTTCCCCCCAGTCAGCCCTATATACTGTAACTCTACATGGTCTTCCCCCCAGTCAGCCCTATATACTGTAACTCTACCCGTCTTCCCCCCAGTCAGCCCTATATACTGTAACTCTACATGGCCTTCCCTCCCAGTCAGCCCTATATACTGTAACTCTACATGGTCTTCCCCCCAGTCAGCCCTATATACTGTAACTCTACATGGTCTTCCCCCCAGTCAGCCCTATATACTGTAACTCTACACGGTCTTCCCCCCAGTCAGCCCTATATACTGTAACTCTACATGGTCTTCCCCCCAGTCAGCCCTATATACTGTAACTCTACATTGTCTTCCCTCCCAGTCAGCCCTATATACTGTAACTCTACATGGTCTTCCCCACAGTCAGCCCTATATACTGTAACTCTACATGATCTTCCCCCCAGTCAGCCCTATATACTGTAACTCTACATGGTCTTCCCCCCCCAGTCAGCCCTATATACTGTAACTCTACATGGTCTTCCCCCCAGTCAGCCCTATATACTGTAACTCTACATGGTCTTCCCCCCAGTCAGCCCTATATACTGTAACTCTACATGGTCTTCCCTCCCAGTCAGCCCTATATACTGTAACTCTACATGGTCTTCCCCACAGTCAGCCCTATATACTGTAACTCTACATGGTCTTCCCTCCCAGTCAGCCCTATATACTGTAACTCTACATGGTCTTCCCCCAGTCAGCCCTATATACTGTAACTCTACATGGTCTTCCCCCCAGTCAGCCCTATATACTGTAACTCTACACGGTCTTCCCCCCAGTCAGCCCTATATACTGTAACTCTACATGGTCTTCCCCCCATATACTGTAACTCTACATGGTCTTCCCCCCAGTCAGCCCTATATACTGTAACTCTACATGGTCTTCCCCCCAGTCAGCCCTATATACTGTAACTCTACATGGTCTTCCCCCCCAGTCAGCCCTATATACTGTAACTCTACATGGTCTTCCCCCCCAGTCAGCCCTATATACTGTAACTCTACATGGTCTTCCCCCCTCCCAGTCAGCCCTATATACTGTAACTCTACATGGTCTTCCCCCCAGTCAGCCCTATATACTGTAACTCTACACGGTCTTCCCTCCCAGTCAGCCCTATATACTGTAACTCTACATGGTCTTCCCCCCAGTCAGCCCTATATACTGTAACTCTACAGGGTCTTCCCCCCAGTCAGCCCTATATACTGTAACTCTACATGGTCTTCCCCACAGTCAGCCCTATATACTGTAACTCTACATGGTCTTCCCCCCAGTCAGCCCTATATACTGTAACTCTACATGGTCTTCCCCCCCCAGTCAGCCCTATATACTGTAACTCTACATGGTCTTCCCCCCAGTCAGCCCTATATACTGTAACTCTACATGGTCTTCCCCCCAGTCAGCCCTATATACTGTAACTCTACATGGTCTTCCCTCCCAGTCAGCCCTATATACTGTAACTCTACATGGTCTTCCCCACAGTCAGCCCTATATACTGTAACTCTACATGGTCTTCCCCATAGTCAGCCCTATATACTGTAACTCTACATGGTCTTCCCTCCCAGTCAGCCCTACATACTGTAACTCTACATGGTCTTCCCTCCCAGTCAGCCCTATATACTGTAACTCTACATGGTCTTCCCCCCCAGTCAGCCCTATATACTGTAACTCTACATGGCCTTCCCCCCAGTCAGCCCTATATACTGTAACTCTACACAGTCTTCCCCCCAGTCAGCCCTATATACTGTAACTCTACATGGTCTTCCCCCCAGTCAGCCCTATATACTGTAACTCTACACAGTCTTCCCCCCAGTCAGCCCTATATACTGTAACTCTACATGGTCTTCCCCCCCAGTCAGCCCTATATACTGTAACTCTACATGGTCTTCCCTCCCAGTCAGCCCTATATACTGTAACTCTACACGGTCTTCCCCCCAGTCAGCCCTATATACTGTAACTCTACATGGTCTTCCCCCCCAGTCAGCCCTATATACTGTAACTCTACATGGTCTTCCCCCCCAGTCAGCCCTATATACTGTAACTCTACATGGTCTTCCCCCCAGTCAGCCCTATATACTGTAACTCTACATGGTCTCCCTCCCAGTCAGCCCTATATACTGTAACTCTACATGGTCTTCCCTCCCAGTCAGCCCTATATACTGTAACTCTACATGGTCTTCCCCACAGTCAGCCCTATATACTGTAACTCTACATGGTCTTCCCTCCCAGTCAGCCCTACATACTGTAACTCTACATGGTCTTCCCTCCCAGTCAGCCCTATATACTGTAACTCTACACGGTCTTCCCCCCAGTCAGCCCTATATACTGTAACTCTACATGGTCTTCCCCCCAGTCAGCCCTATATACTGTAACTCTACATGGTCTTCCCCCCCAGTCAGCCCTATATACTGTAACTCTACATGGTCTTCCCTCCCAGTCAGCCCTATATACTGTAACTCTACATGGTCTTCCCCCCAGTCAGCCCTATATACTGTAACTCTACATGGTCTTCCCCACAGTCAGCCCTATATACTGTAACTCTACATGGTCTTCCCTCCCAGTCAGCCCTATATACTGTAACTCTACATGGTCTTCCCCCCAGTCAGCCCTATATACTGTAACTCTACATGGTCTTCCCCCCAGTCAGCTTTATATACTGTAACTCTACCCGTCTTCCCCCCAGTCAGCCCTATATACTGTAACTCTACATGGCCTTCCCCCAGTCAGCCCTATATACTGTAACTCTACATGGTCTTCCCTCCCAGTCAGCCCTATATACTGTAACTCTACATGGTCTTCCCCCCAGTCAGCCCTATATACTGTAACTCTACATGGTCTTCCCCCCCCAGTCAGCCCTATATACTGTAACTCTACATGGTCTTCCCCCCAGTCAGCCCTATATACTGTAACTCTACATGGTCTTCCCCCCAGTCAGCCCTATATACTGTAACTCTACATGGTCTTCCCTCCCAGTCAGCCCTATATACTGTAACTCTACATGGTCTTCCCCACAGTCAGCCCTATATACTGTAACTCTACATGGTCTTCCCTCCCAGTCAGCCCTATATACTGTAACTCTACATGGTCTTCCCCCCAGTCAGCCCTATATACTGTAACTCTACATGGTCTTCCCCCCAGTCAGCCCTATATACTGTAACTCTACACGGTCTTCCCCCCAGTCAGCCCTATATACTGTAACTCTACATGGTCTTCCCCCCAGTCAGCCCTATATACTGTAACTCTACATGGTCTTCCCCCCAGTCAGCCCTATATACTGTAACTCTACATGGTCTTCCCCCCAGTCAGCCCTATATACTGTAACTCTACATGGTCTTCCCTCCCAGTCAGCCCTATATACTGTAACTCTACATGGTCTTCCCCCCCAGTCAGCCCTATATACTGTAACTCTACATGGTCTTCCCCCCTCCCAGTCAGCCCTATATACTGTAACTCTACATGGTCTTCCCCCCAGTCAGCCCTATATACTGTAACTCTACACGGTCTTCCCTCCCAGTCAGCCCTATATACTGTAACTCTACATGGTCTTCCCTCCCAGTCAGCCCTATATACTGTAACTCTACATGGTCTTCCCCCCCAGTCAGCCCTATATACTGTAACTCTACATGGTCTTCCCCCCCAGTCAGCCCTATATACTGTAACTCTACATGGTCTTCCCCCCCAGTCAGCCCTATATACTGTAACTCTACATGGTCTTCCCCCCCAGTCAGCCCTATATACTGTTACTCTACATGGTCTTCCCCCCAGTCAGCCCTATATACTGTAACTCTACATGGTCTCCCTCCCAGTCAGCCCTATATACTGTAACTCTACATGGTCTTCCCTCCCAGTCAGCCCTATATACTGTAACTCTACATGGTCTTCCCCACAGTCAGCCCTATATACTGTAACTCTACATGGTCTTCCCTCCCAGTCAGCCCTATATACTGTAACTCTACATGGTCTTCCCTCCCAGTCAGCCCTACATAATGTAACTTTACATGGTCTTCCCTCCCAGTCAGCCCTATATACTGTAACTCTACATGGTCTTCCCCCCCAGTCAGCCCTATATACTGTAACTCTACATGGTCTTCCCCCCAGTCAGCCCTATATACTGTAACTCTACACGGTCTTCCCCCCAGTCAGCCCTATATACTGTAACTCTACATGGTCTTCCCCCCCAGTCAGCCCTATATACTGTAACTCTACATGGTCTTCCCTCCCAGTCAGCCCTATATACTGTAACTCTACATGGTCTTCCCCCCAGTCAGCCCTATATACTGTAACTCTACATGGTCTTCCCTCCCACCATGGTGTGGTTTGTTGTGATAATGATCCTACTATAGAGTGTGGTTTGTTGTGATAATGCTCCTACTATAGAGTGGTTTGTTGTGATAATGCTCCCTACTATAGAGTGTGGTTTGTTGTGATAATGCTCCCTACTATAGAGTGTGGTTTGTTGTGATAATGCTCCTACTATAGTGTGGTTTGTTGTGATAATGCTCCTACTATAGAGTGTGGTTTGTTGTGATAATGCTCCTACTATAGAGTGTGGTTTGTTGTGATAATGCTCCCAACTATAGAGTGTGGTTTGTTGTGATAATGCTCCTACTTTAGAGTGTGGTTTGTTGTGATAATGCTCCTACTATAGAGTGTGGTTTGTTGTGATAATGCTCCCTACTATAGAGTGGTTTGTTGTGATAATGATCCTACTATAGAGTGTGGTCTGTTGTGATAATGCTCCTACTATAGAGTGTGGTTTGCTGTGATAATGCTCCCTACTATAGTGTGGTTTGTTGTGATAATGCTCCCTACTATAGAGTGTGGTTTGTTGTGATAATGCTCCCTACTATAGAGTGGTTTGTTGTGATAATGCTAAAACTATAGAGTGTGGTTTGTTGTGATAATGCTCCTACTATAGAGTGGTTTGTTGTGATAATGCTCCTACTATAGAGTGTGGTTTGTTGTGATAATGCTCCCTACTATAGAGTGTGGTTTGTTGTGATAATGATCCTACTATAGAGTGTGGTTTGTTGTGATAATGCTCCCTACTATAGAGTGTATTGTTGTGATAATGATCCTACTATGGAGTGTGGTTTGTTGTGATAATGCTCCCTACTATAGAGTGGTTTGTTGTGATAATGCTCCCTACTATAGTGTGGTTTGTTGTGATAATGCTCCCTACTATAGAGTGTGGTTTGTTGTGATAATGCTCCCTACTATAGAGTGGTTTGTTGTGATAATGCTCCTACTATAGAGTGTGGTTTGTTGTGATAATGCTCCTACTATAGAGTGGTTTGCTGTGATAATGCTCCTACTATAGAGTGTGGTTTGTTGTGATAATGCTCCTACTATAGAGTGGTTTGTTTTGATAATGCTCCTACTATAGAGTGTGGTTTGTTGTGATAATGCTCCCTACTATAGAGTGTGGTTTGTTGTGATAATGCTCCCTACTATAGAGTGTGGTTTGCTGTGATAATGCTCCTACTATAGAGTGTGGTTTGTTGTGATAATGCTCCTACTATAGAGTGTGGTTTGTTGTGATAATGCTCCCTACTATAGAGTGTGGTTTGTTGTGATAATGATCCTACTATAGAGTGTGGTTTGTTGTGATAATGCTCCTACTTTAGAGTGTGGTTTGTTGTGATATTGCTCCTACTATAGAGTGTGGTTTGTTGTGATAATGCTCCTACTATAGAGTGTGGTTTGTTGTGATAATGCTCCCTACTATAGAGTGGTTTGTTGTGATAATGCTCCTACTATAGAGTGTGGTTTGTTGTGATAATGCTCCTACTATAGAGTGTGGTTTGTCGTGATAATGCTCCCTACTATAGAGTGTATTGTTGTGATAATGATCCTACTATAGAGTGTGGTTTGTTGTGATAATGCTCCCTACTATAGAGTGTGGTTTGTTGTGATAATGCTCCCTACTATAGAGTGTGGTTTGTTGTGATAATGCTCCTACTATAGAGTGTGGTTTGTTGTGATAATGATCCTACTATAGAGTGTGGTTTGTTGTGATAATGCTCCCTACTATAGAGTGTGGTTTGTTGTGATAATGCTCCCTACTATAGAGTGGTTTGTTGTGATAATGATCCTACTATAGAGTGTGGTCTGTTGTGATAATGCTCCCTACTATAGAGTGTAGTTTGCTGTGATAATGCTCCGACTATAAGAAGACCATGTAGAGTTACAGTATATAGGGCTGACTGGGAGGGAAGACCATGTAGAGTTACAGTATATAGGGCAGACTGGGGGGAAGACCATGTAGAGTTACAGTATATAGGGCTGACTGGGGGGGGAAGACCATGTAGAGTTACAGTATATAGGGCTGACTGGGGGGGAAGACCATGTAGAGTTACAGTATATAGGGCTGACTGGGGGGAAGACCATGTGGAGTTACAGTATCTCTACATGGTCTTCCCCACAGTCAGCCCTATATACTGTAACTCTACATGGTCTTCCCCACAGTCAGCCCTATATACTGTAACTCTACATGGTCTTCCCCCACAGTCAGCCCTATATAATGTAACTCTACATGGTCTCCCCCCCAGTCAGCCCTATATACTGTAACTCTACATGGTCTCCCCCCCAGTCAGCCCTATATACTGTAACTCTACATGGTCTTCCCCACAGTCAGCCCTATATACTGTAACTCTACATGGTCTTCCCTCCCAGTCAGCCCTATATACTGTAACTCTACATGGTCTTCCCCCCAGTCAGCCCTATATACTGTAACTCTACATGGTCTTCCCCCCCAGTCAGCCCTATATACTGTAACTCTACATGGTCTTCCCCCCAGTCAGCCCTATATACTGTAACTCTACATGGTCTTCCCCATAGTCAGCCCTATATACTGTAACTCTACATGGTCTTCCCCACAGTCAGCCCTATATACTGTAACTCTACATGGTCTTCCCCCCAGTCAGCCCTATATACTGTAACTCTACATGGTCTTCCCCCCCAGTCAGCCCTATATACTGTAACTCTACATGGTCTTCCCCCCCAGTCAGCCCTATATACTGTAACTCTACATGGTCTTCCCTCCCAGTCAGCCCTATATACTGTAACTCTACATGGTCTTCCCCCCCAGTCAGCCCTATATACTGTAACTCTACATGGTCTTCCCCCCCCAGTCAGCCCTATATACTGTAACTCTACATGGTCTTCCCTCCCAGTCAGCCCTATATACTGTAACTCTACATGGTCTTCCCTCCCAGTCAGCCCTATATACTGTAACTCTACATGGTCTTCCCCCCAGTCAGCCCTATATACTGTAACTCTACATGGTCTTCCCCCCAGTCAGCCCTATATACTGTAACTCTACATGGTCTTCCCCCCCAGTCAGCCCTATATACTGTAACTCTACATGGTCTTCCCTCCCAGTCAGCCCTATATACTGTAACTCTACATGGTCTTTCCCCCCAGTCTGCCCTATATACTGTAACTCTACATGGTCTTCCCTCCCAGTCAGCCCTATATACTGTAACTCTACATGGTCTTCCCTCCCAGTCAGCCCTATATACTGTAACTCTACATGGTCTTCCCCCCAGTCAGCCCTATATACTGTAACTCTACATGGTCTTCCCCCCCAGTCAGCCCTATATACTGTAACTCTACATGGTCTTCCCCCCAGTCAGCCCTATATACTGTAACTCTACATGGTCTTCCCCATAGTCAGCCCTATATACTGTAACTCTACATGGTCTTCCCCACAGTCAGCCCTATATACTGTAACTCTACATGGTCTTCCCCCCAGTCAGCCCTATATACTGTAACTCTACATGGTCTTCCCCCCAGTCAGCCCTATATACTGTAACTCTACCCGTCTTCCCCCCAGTCAGCCCTATATACTGTAACTCTACATGGCCTTCCCTCCCAGTCAGCCCTATATACTGTAACTCTACATGGTCTTCCCCCCAGTCAGCCCTATATACTGTAACTCTACATGGTCTTCCCCCCAGTCAGCCCTATATACTGTAACTCTACACGGTCTTCCCCCCAGTCAGCCCTATATACTGTAACTCTACATGGTCTTCCCCCCAGTCAGCCCTATATACTGTAACTCTACATTGTCTTCCCTCCCAGTCAGCCCTATATACTGTAACTCTACATGGTCTTCCCCACAGTCAGCCCTATATACTGTAACTCTACATGATCTTCCCCCCAGTCAGCCCTATATACTGTAACTCTACATGGTCTTCCCCCCCCAGTCAGCCCTATATACTGTAACTCTACATGGTCTTCCCCCCAGTCAGCCCTATATACTGTAACTCTACATGGTCTTCCCCCCAGTCAGCCCTATATACTGTAACTCTACATGGTCTTCCCTCCCAGTCAGCCCTATATACTGTAACTCTACATGGTCTTCCCCACAGTCAGCCCTATATACTGTAACTCTACATGGTCTTCCCTCCCAGTCAGCCCTATATACTGTAACTCTACATGGTCTTCCCCCCAGTCAGCCCTATATACTGTAACTCTACATGGTCTTCCCCCCAGTCAGCCCTATATACTGTAACTCTACACGGTCTTCCCCCCAGTCAGCCCTATATACTGTAACTCTACATGGTCTTCCCCCCATATACTGTAACTCTACATGGTCTTCCCCCCAGTCAGCCCTATATACTGTAACTCTACATGGTCTTCCCCCCAGTCAGCCCTATATACTGTAACTCTACATGGTCTTCCCCCCCAGTCAGCCCTATATACTGTAACTCTACATGGTCTTCCCCCCCAGTCAGCCCTATATACTGTAACTCTACATGGTCTTCCCCCCTCCCAGTCAGCCCTATATACTGTAACTCTACATGGTCTTCCCCCCAGTCAGCCCTATATACTGTAACTCTACACGGTCTTCCCTCCCAGTCAGCCCTATATACTGTAACTCTACATGGTCTTCCCCCCAGTCAGCCCTATATACTGTAACTCTACAGGGTCTTCCCCCCAGTCAGCCCTATATACTGTAACTCTACATGGTCTTCCCCACAGTCAGCCCTATATACTGTAACTCTACATGGTCTTCCCCCCAGTCAGCCCTATATACTGTAACTCTACATGGTCTTCCCCCCCCAGTCAGCCCTATATACTGTAACTCTACATGGTCTTCCCCCCAGTCAGCCCTATATACTGTAACTCTACATGGTCTTCCCCCCAGTCAGCCCTATATACTGTAACTCTACATGGTCTTCCCTCCCAGTCAGCCCTATATACTGTAACTCTACATGGTCTTCCCCACAGTCAGCCCTATATACTGTAACTCTACATGGTCTTCCCCATAGTCAGCCCTATATACTGTAACTCTACATGGTCTTCCCTCCCAGTCAGCCCTACATACTGTAACTCTACACAGTCTTCCCCCCAGTCAGCCCTATATACTGTAACTCTACATGGTCTTCCCCCCAGTCAGCCCTATATACTGTAACTCTACACAGTCTTCCCCCCAGTCAGCCCTATATACTGTAACTCTACATGGTCTTCCCCCCCAGTCAGCCCTATATACTGTAACTCTACATGGTCTTCCCTCCCAGTCAGCCCTATATACTGTAACTCTACACGGTCTTCCCCCCAGTCAGCCCTATATACTGTAACTCTACATGGTCTTCCCCCCCAGTCAGCCCTATATACTGTAACTCTACATGGTCTTCCCCCCCAGTCAGCCCTATATACTGTAACTCTACATGGTCTTCCCCCCAGTCAGCCCTATATACTGTAACTCTACATGGTCTCCCTCCCAGTCAGCCCTATATACTGTAACTCTACATGGTCTTCCCTCCCAGTCAGCCCTATATACTGTAACTCTACATGGTCTTCCCCACAGTCAGCCCTATATACTGTAACTCTACATGGTCTTCCCTCCCAGTCAGCCCTACATACTGTAACTCTACATGGTCTTCCCTCCCAGTCAGCCCTATATACTGTAACTCTACACGGTCTTCCCCCCAGTCAGCCCTATATACTGTAACTCTACATGGTCTTCCCCCCAGTCAGCCCTATATACTGTAACTCTACATGGTCTTCCCCCCCAGTCAGCCCTATATACTGTAACTCTACATGGTCTTCCCTCCCAGTCAGCCCTATATACTGTAACTCTACATGGTCTTCCCCCCAGTCAGCCCTATATACTGTAACTCTACATGGTCTTCCCCACAGTCAGCCCTATATACTGTAACTCTACATGGTCTTCCCTCCCAGTCAGCCCTATATACTGTAACTCTACATGGTCTTCCCCCCAGTCAGCCCTATATACTGTAACTCTACATGGTCTTCCCCCCAGTCAGCCCTATATACTGTAACTCTACCCGTCTTCCCCCCAGTCAGCCCTATATACTGTAACTCTACATGGCTTTCCCCCAGTCAGCCCTATATACTGTAACTCTACATGGTCTTCCCTCCCAGTCAGCCCTATATACTGTAACTCTACATGGTCTTCCCCCCAGTCAGCCCTATATACTGTAACTCTACATGGTCTTCCCCCCCAGTCAGCCCTATATACTGTAACTCTACATGGTCTTCCCCCCAGTCAGCCCTATATACTGTAACTCTACATGGTCTTCCCCCCAGTCAGCCCTATATACTGTAACTCTACATGGTCTTCCCTCCCAGTCAGCCCTATATACTGTAACTCTACATGGTCTTCCCCACAGTCAGCCCTATATACTGTAACTCTACATGGTCTTCCCTCCCAGTCAGCCCTATATACTGTAACTCTACATGGTCTTCCCCCCAGTCAGCCCTATATACTGTAACTCTACATGGTCTTCCCCCCAGTCAGCCCTATATACTGTAACTCTACACGGTCTTCCCCCCAGTCAGCCCTATATACTGTAACTCTACATGGTCTTCCCCCCAGTCAGCCCTATATACTGTAACTCTACATGGTCTTCCCCCCAGTCAGCCCTATATACTGTAACTCTACATGGTCTTCCCCCCAGTCAGCCCTATATACTGTAACTCTACATGGTCTTCCCCCCAGTCAGCCCTATATACTGTAACTCTACATGGTCTTCCCTCCCAGTCAGCCCTATATACTGTAACTCTACATGGTCTTCCCCCCCAGTCAGCCCTATATACTGTAACTCTACATGGTCTTCCCCCCTCCCAGTCAGCCCTATATACTGTAACTCTACATGGTCTTCCCCCCAGTCAGCCCTATATACTGTAACTCTACACGGTCTTCCCTCCCAGTCAGCCCTATATACTGTAACTCTACATGGTCTTCCCTCCCAGTCAGCCCTATATACTGTAACTCTACATGGTCTTCCCCCCCAGTCAGCCCTATATACTGTAACTCTACATGGTCTTCCCCCCCAGTCAGCCCTATATACTGTAACTCTACATGGTCTTCCCCCCCAGTCAGCCCTATATACTGTAACTCTACATGGTCTTCCCCCCCAGTCAGCCCTATATACTGTTACTCTACATGGTCTTCCCCCCAGTCAGCCCTATATACTGTAACTCTACATGGTCTCCCTCCCAGTCAGCCCTATATACTGTAACTCTACATGGTCTTCCCTCCCAGTCAGCCCTATATACTGTAACTCTACATGGTCTTCCCCACAGTCAGCCCTATATACTGTAACTCTACATGGTCTTCCCTCCCAGTCAGCCCTATATACTGTAACTCTACATGGTCTTCCCTCCCAGTCAGCCCTACATAATGTAACTTTACATGGTCTTCCCTCCCAGTCAGCCCTATATACTGTAACTCTACATGGTCTTCCCCCCCAGTCAGCCCTATATACTGTAACTCTACATGGTCTTCCCCCCAGTCAGCCCTATATACTGTAACTCTACACGGTCTTCCCCCCAGTCAGCCCTATATACTGTAACTCTACATGGTCTTCCCCCCCAGTCAGCCCTATATACTGTAACTCTACATGGTCTTCCCTCCCAGTCAGCCCTATATACTGTAACTCTACATGGTCTTCCCCCCAGTCAGCCCTATATACTGTAACTCTACATGGTCTTCCCTCCCACCATGGTGTGGTTTGTTGTGATAATGATCCTACTATAGAGTGTGGTTTGTTGTGATAATGCTCCTACTATAGAGTGGTTTGTTGTGATAATGCTCCCTACTATAGAGTGTGGTTTGTTGTGATAATGCTCCCTACTATAGAGTGTGGTTTGTTGTGATAATGCTCCTACTATAGTGTGGTTTGTTGTGATAATGCTCCTACTATAGAGTGTGGTTTGTTGTGATAATGCTCCTACTATAGAGTGTGGTTTGTTGTGATAATGCTCCCAACTATAGAGTGTGGTTTGTTGTGATAATGCTCCTACTTTAGAGTGTGGTTTGTTGTGATAATGCTCCTACTATAGAGTGTGGTTTGTTGTGATAATGCTCCCTACTATAGAGTGGTTTGTTGTGATAATGCTCCTACTATAGAGTGTGGTCTGTTGTGATAATGCTCCTACTATAGAGTGTGGTTTGCTGTGATAATGCTCCCTACTATAGTGTGGTTTGTTGTGATAATGCTCCCTACTATAGAGTGTGGTTTGTTGTGATAATGCTCCCTACTATAGAGTGGTTTGTTGTGATAATGCTAAAACTATAGAGTGTGGTTTGTTGTGATAATGCTCCTACTATAGAGTGGTTTGTTGTGATAATGCTCCTACTATAGAGTGTGGTTTGTTGTGATAATGCTCCCTACTATAGAGTGTGGTTTGTTGTGATAATGATCCTACTATAGAGTGTGGTTTGTTGTGATAATGCTCCCTACTATAGAGTGTATTGTTGTGATAATGATCCTACTATGGAGTGTGGTTTGTTGTGATAATGCTCCCTACTATAGAGTGGTTTGTTGTGATAATGCTCCCTACTATAGTGTGGTTTGTTGTGATAATGCTCCCTACTATAGAGTGTGGTTTGTTGTGATAATGCTCCCTACTATAGAGTGGTTTGTTGTGATAATGCTCCTACTATAGAGTGTGGTTTGTTGTGATAATGCTCCTACTATAGAGTGGTTTGCTGTGATAATGCTCCTACTATAGAGTGTGGTTTGTTGTGATAATGCTCCTACTATAGAGTGGTTTGTTTTGATAATGCTCCTACTATAGAGTGTGGTTTGTTGTGATAATGCTCCCTACTATAGAGTGTGGTTTGTTGTGATAATGCTCCCTACTATAGAGTGTGGTTTGCTGTGATAATGCTCCTACTATAGAGTGTGGTTTGTTGTGATAATGCTCCTACTATAGAGTGTGGTTTGTTGTGATAATGCTCCCTACTATAGAGTGTGGTTTGTTGTGATAATGATCCTACTATAGAGTGTGGTTTGTTGTGATAATGCTCCTACTTTAGAGTGTGGTTTGTTGTGATATTGCTCCTACTATAGAGTGTGGTTTGTTGTGATAATGCTCCTACTATAGAGTGTGGTTTGTTGTGATAATGCTCCCTACTATAGAGTGGTTTGTTGTGATAATGCTCCTACTATAGAGTGTGGTTTGTTGTGATAATGCTCCTACTATAGAGTGTGGTTTGTCGTGATAATGCTCCCTACTATAGAGTGTATTGTTGTGATAATGATCCTACTATAGAGTGTGGTTTGTTGTGATAATGCTCCCTACTATAGAGTGTGGTTTGTTGTGATAATGCTCCCTACTATAGAGTGTGGTTTGTTGTGATAATGCTCCTACTATAGAGTGTGGTTTGTTGTGATAATGATCCTACTATAGAGTGTGGTTTGTTGTGATAATGCTCCCTACTATAGAGTGTGGTTTGTTGTGATAATGCTCCCTACTATAGAGTGGTTTGTTGTGATAATGATCCTACTATAGAGTGTGGTCTGTTGTGATAATGCTCCCTACTATAGAGTGTGGTTTGCTGTGATAATGCTCCGACTATAAGAAGACCATGTAGAGTTACAGTATATAGGGCTGACTGGGAGGGAAGACCATGTAGAGTTACAGTATATAGGGCAGACTGGGGGGAAGACCATGTAGAGTTACAGTATATAGGGCTGAC
The DNA here is from genome assembly GCF_963924005.1 of Protomyctophum bolini. Taxonomy (NCBI): domain Eukaryota; kingdom Metazoa; phylum Chordata; class Actinopteri; order Myctophiformes; family Myctophidae; genus Protomyctophum; species Protomyctophum bolini. The sequence continues at coordinate 78,874 of NW_027665931.1, forward strand.
TGGGGGGGAAGACCATGTAGAGTTACAGTATATAGGGCTGACTGGGGGGGAAGACCATGTAGAGTTACAGTATATAGGGCTGACTGGGGGGAAGACCATGTGGAGTTACAGTATCTCTACATGGTCTTCCCCACAGTCAGCCCTATATACTGTAACTCTACATGGTCTTCCCCACAGTCAGCCCTATATACTGTAACTCTACATGGTCTTCCCCCACAGTCAGCCCTATATAATGTAACTCTACATGGTCTCCCCCCCAGTCAGCCCTATATACTGTAACTCTACATGGTCTCCCCCCCAGTCAGCCCTATATACTGTAACTCTACATGGTCTTCCCCACAGTCAGCCCTATATACTGTAACTCTACATGGTCTTCCCTCCCAGTCAGCCCTATATACTGTAACTCTACATGGTCTTCCCCCCAGTCAGCCCTATATACTGTAACTCTACATGGTCTTCCCCCCCAGTCAGCCCTATATACTGTAACTCTACATGGTCTTCCCCCCAGTCAGCCCTATATACTGTAACTCTACATGGTCTTCCCCATAGTCAGCCCTATATACTGTAACTCTACATGGTCTTCCCCACAGTCAGCCCTATATACTGTAACTCTACATGGTCTTCCCCCCAGTCAGCCCTATATACTGTAACTCTACATGGTCTTCCCCCCCAGTCAGCCCTATATACTGTAACTCTACATGGTCTTCCCCCCCAGTCAGCCCTATATACTGTAACTCTACATGGTCTTCCCTCCCAGTCAGCCCTATATACTGTAACTCTACATGGTCTTCCCCCCCAGTCAGCCCTATATACTGTAACTCTACATGGTCTTCCCCCCCCAGTCAGCCCTATATACTGTAACTCTACATGGTCTTCCCTCCCAGTCAGCCCTATATACTGTAACTCTACATGGTCTTCCCTCCCAGTCAGCCCTATATACTGTAACTCTACATGGTCTTCCCCCCAGTCAGCCCTATATACTGTAACTCTACATGGTCTTCCCCCCAGTCAGCCCTATATACTGTAACTCTACATGGTCTTCCCCCCCAGTCAGCCCTATATACTGTAACTCTACATGGTCTTCCCTCCCAGTCAGCCCTATATACTGTAACTCTACATGGTCTTTCCCCCCAGTCTGCCCTATATACTGTAACTCTACATGGTCTTCCCTCCCAGTCAGCCCTATATACTGTAACTCTACATGGCCTTCCCCCCAGTCAGCCCTATATACTGTAACTCTACATGGTCTTCCCCCCAGTCAGCCCTATATACTGTAACTCTACATGGTCTTCCCCCCAGTCAGCCCTATATACTGTAACTCTACAGGGTCTTCCCCCCAGTCAGCCCTATATACTGTAACTCTACATGGTTTTCCCCACAGTCAGCCCTATATACTGTAACTCTACATGGTCTTCCCTCCCAGTCAGCCCTATATACTGTAACTCTACATGGTCTTCCCCACAGTCAGCCCTATATACTGTAACTCTACATGGTCTTCCCTCCCAGTCAGCCCTATATACTGTAACTCTACATGGTCTTCCCCACAGTCAGCCCTATATACTGTAACTCTACATGGTCTTCCCTCCCAGTCAGCCCTATATACTGTAACTCTACATGGTCTTCCCCCCAGTCAGCCCTATATACTGTAACTCTACATGGTCTTCCCCCCAGTCAGCCCTATATACTGTAACTCTACATGGTCTTCCCCCCAGTCAGCCCTATATACTGTAACTCTACATGGTCTTCCCCCCAGTCAGCCCTATATACTGTAACTCTACATGGTCTTCCCCCCAGTCAGCCCTATATACTGTAACTCTACATGGTCTTCCCCCCTCCCAGTCAGCCCTATATACTGTAACTCTACATGGTCTTCCCCCCAGTCAGCCCTATATACTGTAACTCTACACGGTCTTCCCTCCCAGTCAGCCCTATATACTGTAACTCTACATGGTCTTCCCTCCCAGTCAGCCCTATATACTGTAACTCTACATGGTCTTCCCCCCCAGTCAGCCCTATATACTGTAACTCTACATGGTCTTCCCCCCCAGTCAGCCCTATATACTGTAACTCTACATGGTCTTCCCCCCCAGTCAGCCCTATATACTGTAACTCTACATGGTCTTCCCCCCAGTCAGCCCTATATACTGTAACTCTACATGGTCTTCCCTCCCAGTCAGCCCTATATACTGTAACTCTACATTCGCTTCCCCACAGTCAGCCCTATATACTGTAACTCTACATGGTCTTCCCCATAGTCAGCCCTATATACTGTAACTCTACATGGTCTTCCCTCCCAGTCAGCCCTACATACTGTAACTCTACATGGTCTTCCCTCCCAGTCAGCCCTATATACTGTAACTCTACATGGTCTTCCCCCCCAGTCAGCCCTATATACTGTAACTCTACATGGTCTTCCCCCCAGTCAGCCCTATATACTGTAACTCTACACAGTCTTCCCCCCAGTCAGCCCTATATACTGTAACTCTACATGGTCTTCCCCCCCAGTCAGCCCTATATACTGTAACTCTACATGGTCTTCCCTCCCAGTCAGCCCTATATACTGTAACTCTACATGGTCTTCCCTCCCAGTCAGCCCTATATACTGTAACTCTACATGGTCTTCCCCCCAGTCAGCCCTATATACTGTAACTCTACACAGTCTTCCCCCCAGTCAGCCCTATATACTGTAACTCTACATGGTCTTCCCACCCAGTCAGCCCTATATACTGTAACTCTACATGGTCTTCTCTCCCAGTCAGCCCTATATACTGTAACTCTACATGGTCTTCCCCCCAGTCAGCCCTATATACTGTAACTCTACATGGTCTTCCCCCCCAGTCAGCCCTATATACTGTAACTCTACATGGTCTTCCCTCCCAGTCAGCCCTATATACTGTAACTCTACATGGTCTTCCCCCCAGTCAGCCCTATATACTGTAACTCTACATGGTCTTCCCCACAGTCAGCCCTATATACTGTAACTCTACATGGTCTTCCCTCCCAGTCAGCCCTATATACTGTAACTCTACATGGTCTTCCCCCCAGTCAGCCCTATATACTGTAACTCTACATGGTCTTCCCCCCAGTCAGCCCTATATACTGTAACTCTACACGGTCTTCCCCCCAGTCAGCCCTATATACTGTAACTCTACATGGTCTTCCCCCCAGTCAGCCCTATATACTGTAACTCTACATGGTCTTCCCTCCCAGTCAGCCCTATATACTGTAACTCTACATGGTCTTCCCCACAGTCAGCCCTATATACTAGACTTCTTCAGTAGGCCACAAGGCCTCCCCAGAGGCATTTTGACATGCCAGACCAGGGGGTGGACATCTGTGCTGCAGTGCAGCCAAATGGGCTCCATCTGTTTTGGGCTTTTGCCAAGACCCAGCCAACCGGACTCTCCCTCACCCTATGGTGATGGATGTTTGGCTGTCCATTAGATCTGCAAACCGACCTCGGTAAGCGCAGATTCCTCGTGACCTTGTTGGTATGAGTCATCCAGGTGTTGAAAACACTGCCTCTGGCGGTCAGTAGGTATGAAATAGAACGCAAGTTATCTATATAACTATGGTTCTATGAATACCGGATGACCGCCAGAGTTCATTGTCACTCGGAATCCCGACGAAAAGATTTCCATGAGGATGAACCCTGTGAACTGGGCACCTATATCGGTACGCCCACAGGGGGTCACGAGTGACATTTTTGGTATTAATATTCGACCTCTGCGCGTGCGCGCGATGTATATCCAGGTGTTGAAAACACCGCCTCTGGCGGTCATCCGGTATTCATAGAACCATAGTTATATAGATAACTTGCGTTTTGACAAGTCTGTGTTGCTCTCCTAGCTGTACCACCCCTGCTAGTGACATGCTATGTTCTCTGTGTGTGTTTCAGTGCCCCCGTGCTCCCAGGTCCCTGGGACCGTGTTCAGCAGCTGTGGGCCCTCCTGTCCTCGCTCCTGTGATGACCTGGCAGTGAGTAGTACTACCATTACAACCTTCTGTAGCGTCTCTGTCAGAATCTCCAAAGCTTCCAAAGAACTGCAATACTATTTTATTATAATTATTGTGTGGTGTTTGTTTCAGTACCTGTGAGGCTGGGAGGCTCAACTGCAGCAGTGAGATCTGTCCAGGTGAGTCCACACACACCGTAATGTTACATACAAAACAGAAAATGTAACGCTATGTTTCATTATAATCAGAACCACGCCCTGAAGGGGGAGGTACCACATAATTTTATTACATTTTTTAAAGAAGTAAAAACGTGATCTGCATCCTGTACATGCACACAAAGCGCTGTTTGCTTGTTGATCTAATGCTCTAAAAAAAAAACCTGGTTTATTACCACCTCCAGTCCTGAGCAGAGCATAGTTCTTAGTTTTTGTCCCCATGTATTTTAGCTGGCTAGCTTGACAAAACCTAAATGGCTACATTTTCATTGGTACAGTACTTCAACATAACAGATGGTTTTTGAGTGCACTTTGTCCGTTACATCAAAGAGACATCTCGCTTTCCATCCGCTTGTAGCTATTAGTTTGGACGTTTTCCATCATGTGTTTGAGTGGACTTTGTCTTTCATTTCCATGACTGTCTCCATCCACTTGTAGCTATGTATTTCTGTCACTCAATAAATGCTAATGGAAAATAGGAGCATTCTGTCTCATCTACAACCATCTCCCAACCATCTCCCCGTGTACCCCACACTCTCCAGTGCCAGGTGACTGGTGTGAGTGGTCGGACTGGACGCCCTGCTCCAGGACATGTGGAGCGGAGTCCGTGTCTCGCTACAGGAGCTGTGGATGTCCTGAGCCCAGGGCCGGAGGTCAGGCCTGTCCAGGAGAGCACGAGATCCACAACGGAGTCGGGGTTCAGATCCAGAGACAGCCCTGTCCCGTCATCTCATTCTGTCCTGGTAGGCAAAACCCACACGCCTCTTATAACGCCATGCCATTGACTTGATTTATATTTACAGTGCATATTTGTACAGGATATCTATTATCATTGCACTGGATCCTTTCTTTTCTGGTATCTGTCTGTCTGTCTTCGCCTCTCTGTTGCTTTATTGTCTCCGCCAGGTCGAAGGCAAATTGGTACACTTTATCTCTATAGTCATGTGATCAAGATGGATCTGCCCGACTTTTGTGACTAACTCATTAATTTATCCTGCTGTTTCCTCTTTACTACCTGCTTGGTTCATCTGCTCTGCTCTGTGTCACTCTTCTCTCCTCCTCCTTACACAAGTTCTGTGTTTCATAATTCATTATCTCATCGTATGTCACTGTCGGTGTCTCTGTCTCTCTTCATCGCTCTCTGTCTGTAGTTCACGGCTCATGGAGCGTGTGGTCGCCGTGGTCAGACTGCGAGGCGTGCGAGGGCTCGTCCAGGCGCGTCCGGCACTGTAACAGCCCCCCCCCCCCGCTCGCTTCGGAGGTCTTCCCTGTCACGGGGAGAGCACACAGAGCCGCGGCTGCCATGACAACGTCACCACCTGCTCAGGTCAGCTCATTACCGGGCAGTTTTATTTGGACAGGACAGAGAAAGCTCAGGGCATTAAGGTCCTCGCAAGGTCCCACACCTCCCAAAATCTAATAATAAAAGAACAATTTTCGCTGTTCATTTATTCAGCTGTATAAAGTCAACTTCACCCTGTGCTCTTTGCAGACTGCGGCGGGGGACAGGAAGATTGGCCTTGTGGGAAACCCTGTCCACGCTCGTGTTCGGATCTCCATGGCGACACGGAGTGCCTGGACCCCCCGGGGTGCGAGCGGACCTGCGGTTGCCCCAGTGACACGGTGCTGCAGGACGGTGTGTGTGTGGCCAGGGAGGAGTGTCGCTGCAAGTACCACAACGGCACCGCCGACAGTAAATTATACCAGACGTTTTCCTTTATCCTACACGTCTGGCTGAAAAGAGGTCAAGAATACGGCGGTGGCTCAGGGGTAGAGTTGGCTGGATGGTAACCGCAAGGTTGCCAGTTCAAAACCAGGCTCCCCCAGAATTGGTGTTGAAGTGTCCTTGAGCAATACACTGAACCCCTAATTGCTCCCGATGTGCAGGTTGGTACCTTGCATGGTTTCCTCCGGCATCGGTGTATGAATGTGTGTGTGAATGGGTGAATGTAATGCACAATCTACGTAAAGCGTCTTGGATAAAGGCGGCTATATAAATGCACCATTTATATGTTAGCTTGACTGATGCCAATTAGGGTTCTCAAAACTTTCTAATGTAGGAAGGGAACCCCTTCAAGGGCCCTGGGAGTCCCCGGAAACCCACTTTGATAAACACTGAATTAGATTACCCTTATCTGCGTGCTAAATAAAAGTTACAGTAAATTGACACTACAATATTTTAGCACGACATCTAACAGTAAATGTATTCTTTCTTCATCCTTCTCTCTGACTTGTATCTCTGTCTGAAGATGGTCTAAGCAATAAACAATGCATCCTGGACGTGGCCTGGAGGGATTGACTGGCAGTACGCAGACCCAGGAGACAGCATCGTTACTGACTGTAAAAACTGGTACGGTACACTAAACTAAACCACACATGGGACACTAAAATCGCACCGCAAATGGTAAAACAAGGACCATTTGGGTTCCATTCGTAGTTACAGACAGTGTACAGTTACAGACCTATAAGCATAGGTCAGATCAGGGCCCACTTGAAAATCTCGAAAGAGTTCGCGGCCCACCCATCAGACCACTTAACGCGGTAGCCATTTGGCCGTCGTGTCAATCAATCGATTATATTCCAACCTTGAATCAATGGAACCTTTTTTGCCAGTTATTAGGGGGGCCATTTGCACTATCCTCACGGGTTTTGCTAAATAACTGCACTAATATTTGTAGGACTGACAGAAACATAGCTTTTTCAGAAAACATTGTCTTTTTTTTTTATATATATTTTTTTATCCCACGATTTTGTAACCCATTTTTCACCCCTGTGCCAATCATCTACTGTGATCCTGGGCTCTACACACCCTCCGCCAACCTGGGGAGAGCAACGGACTTAACTCATGCTCCCTTCATGCCTGAGTGTCCAAGTTGCTCCTTTACACCTGACAGGGGGGAGTTTCCCTGGTTGGACGTAGCGGGTGGAAGGAACACGTTATTCCAACCAGTTCCTTTCCCCTCCATCAGGCGCCCCGGCTGGCCAGGGGGAGGCAGTTTAGAGACCAGGATTACTGCATGTTTTTGTGAGGGTACCTACCCTAGGGGACACGGGGAGAACATGCAAACTCCACACAGAAAGGCCCTTGCTTAGTTAAAACACCAAAAGGGGTTCCCGCCCAGAAAGGATTAAGTACAATTTTGAGGTATTTGTTAGCCTGGCTCCAGCCCTGAATCGCTAAAATAAATCCTGGCGATTCAGGTCTGGTGACGCTGCGCCCTACGGCTGCATCAGTCTCGATCAAAAATCCGATCGCAGCAGATGATTGGCCGTCAGCCTCGTCACTCAACAGTGTCAAACAACAAACATGGCTGCCCCCCACTGCGGTAACTCGCGACCATATCAATCTGGCTATTAAATCGACCTATGATAAATTGTTTATTTACAGAAACGGCAGGTATCATCATCCGACATATTTTACCGCTTTTGTTTACATGCTAGTATAGCGCTCGTTGGCTGTGTTTGTTTGGTTAGCAACCGGGTTAGCCATAGCCAATAATTGACAACAACGTCATCTGCTTTCCTAATATTCTGATTTGGTTGGTATGAACCAATCACCGAAGACTGCCACTTTGACAACGCCCATCCCAGAAACTGCTGCCGTGGGGGGAGGGCTTTCAGTCTGAATAATGAAGTGAAACTAAATTAAAATGTAGTTTCAAGAGTGTCAGGCTAGGCATTAGTTTGTCTCATCCTCCCTCTGTCTCGTCTCTGGTGTCCAGATGAGGATGCAGGGTTCTCTAGGTATTAGTCTGTCTCATCCTCCCTCTGTCTCGTCTCTGGTGTCCAGATGAGGATGCAGGGTTCTCTCCCTGGTCGTCATGGAGTCCTTGCACCAGGACCTGCAGCGACGCCCTCCGCCCGCCCTGAAGTCACGCCACCGCCGCTGTGTCAAGCCCCCCTGCTCTGGCTCCTCCCACCAGGAGAGGGTCTGCAACATGCCACAGTGCACAGGTACAACCTCTATACAACATGCCACAGTGCACAGGTACAACCTCTATACAACACGCCACAGTGCACAGGTACAACCTCTATACAACATGCCACAGTGCACAGGTACAGTACAACCTCTATACAACACGCCACATTGTGAACTTGTAGATCTGCTATTTTCACTAGTTTGGATCCCGGGCAAACATATAATTTCTCTTTTGGGTCACGGGCTAAAAGGTTTGAGAACGCTTTGCATCGTGAGCTATGGTACAAGAGAGTATTTAAATCTATTTAAGATGGGTACCCTGCACCTTCTACGAGAGTGCATTCATAAATAATCCTCATGCAGAACATGGGTAATGTCTTAGTGTAGCCTGCTCATTAATAGACTGCAGAGAGGGGAGCTGTCTTACCTCTATAATCTTCCCTGGAGCAGTCTGCATCACTTGGACAAATTTGGAAAGATTACTGGGACCTGTGTTGAATATCTTTCCTTCGCACTCTACTTCCCGTCTCCCGTTGCTAATACAGTAACACCTGCCTAAAAATAATCTCATAAAAAAAAAAGGTGACAATGGCAGCCGCAAAGGACTGAGAATTGGGACTGGAAAGTCAGCATGAGCTTACCCAAAGAGAAGCGCCCTGTATCCTCTCATTAACCTCTCTGTGCCTTCATAGTGTCCTTGAGCAAGGCCACTTCTAACTGTGCCAATAGACATGATCAGTGTCCGGGAGCAGGTGACACCGGAGGCACGCTGTCTCACTGACAAACTTCCCCCGGAAAATTGGTTTTTCGAAGAACCTGGCATACAGTAAAGATGGGCCTTTTGCCATTTAAGAAGAATGATTATTCACAGTTTTATAGCATTGGAGGGAGGTCGGAAGGGGGTATGTAATCTGTGTAATGAAAATAATGCTTTGCCCTGTAAGCATGGTATTAATGGCCCGTGGATGGTACTGTGAGGTGGCTTGTTTATCTCAGGAACTGATTCTGTGTTTTTGTTCATCAGCAGAGATAAGTACTTGGCTGCTGTTTCATTTTGTCGCAGTCGGGTGAAAACCTTGTATTTGCAAAACCATTCCTTTTTTTAATTATTATTTTAAAAACATTTTAAATTGTGAAAATGGCTGATCTACAAGCTCACAATACGTCAGTCACATGTGAGCATGTACATTGGCAATTGTCACCACTTTTGTGCTACTCTCTTAATTCATCTACGAAAAACATTAAAATATTAAATATGGAGATAGAAGGTTTATGCCCTGCAGCAATGATTTATTTAGTCATTTGGGTTTAGTGTAGTCTAGTGTGTACTTCTTGGGGATTTATTCAAATGAGACCAGGAGAATGGTAAATATCTGCTCTTGTGTTCACTGTAAAATACTGCCGTTCTTTGGCAGATGCAAGACTGGCTCAGATGCAAATTTATCATGTTTTATTATTCAGAGCAGATTAAATCTGCTAAATAAATCAGTTACGTTTTATTTAAAGCTGAGCACCCACTGGGCAGTGCATGGGGCAGTTTTCCAGAGGAAGCACACCTGCTTTTCTTTCTTTACCTTGTATTTTATACTTTGTTGTATGACAGTGTCACGCAAAATGTGAGATAATTGCAGATCTACAAGCTTTTGTAGATCTTACAAAGTTACACGTTCAAGTGGTTCAACCATGCACAATTGTATTTTGAGGTCAGTCATGCTTTTCGTTTAGTTTTGAGTTTGCGTAGTCCCACATATCGGAGTTGGAACCTGAGACCTTGACCAGCCCCATTTACCCGCTGAGAGCTGTTCATGAGGTGGACAGCCGCTGCCCCCGCCGGCGGGGGATTAGGGCTTAAGAGGTTTTGGTAGGGCATTCCACATAATGGCGGCAGCCTATAGAAGCCATTTTCCATTCATGTCTGGGCCAAATTTTGGGGGTGTTTCTAGACGGAGGCGACGCGTGCACGGGGCCGGACTGCGCCCAGAGGAACTGTTCGTGGACAGAGTGGGGGGACTGGGCGTCCTGCTCTCGGTCCTGTGGAGTGGGCCAGCAGCAGAGGATCAGAACCTTCCACAGCCCGGGGCCCAACGGGACCTGGTGCCAGGACATCCTGGGAGGCAACCTGGAGCACCGCTTCTGCAACATCAGACCCTGCAAAGGTCAGTGAGGTCACAGAGCGGTGCTTTTCAACCTATATCAAGGCCCATTCTGCATTCGGTCATTTAAGACACAGATAAACCATTTGATGAGATTTAGCCTTGACAAATGATGATGATGATGTGTGTGTGTGTGTGACAGTGGACGGAGGCTGGTCTCGCTGGAGTCCCTGGTCTCGCTGTGACAAGCGCTGTGGTGGCGGTCGCTCCATCCGCACTCGCTCCTGCTCCAGTCCTCCACCCAAGAACGGAGGGCGGAAGTGTGAAGGAGAGAAGAACCAGGTTAAACCCTGCAACACCAAACCCTGTGGTGAGACACACACACACAAACACACAAACACACGCACACACCGTTGCTGCCGGGCAGAATCCTTGCATCTCCATTTTTCTCACATTTATTCTTTCCACAGTATACACTACTCTGTAGGTCAAATTGTTTGAAATACTTAAGTGGAATTTTAATAGGAAGTGCTTGTAGTTAAGTAATTGAACAGGGGACCACCTTTCTAAATCAGCCTTAAATTCGTCTTTGAAATGCCAGTGTGAGGGCAGATAGTTGGGAGGGAATAGAATATAAACCCCAGCATTTATATTCTGGGGGGAACATTTAACCAAAAATAGCTCAGCTTGTCGATTGGCTATTCTGTCAAAGGGATTTGGTGTAAGATTAAGTGGTTAGTGCCCACATTTGGCCGTACGCCAAATCTCCACTGGTTTGAAACAGGTTCTCCTGGCATTAACATGTCAGAGGCGCAGCGTCTCTCATTCTGCCCAATTTATTTCTTATCCAGATTAATGGATTGCAGATTTAACACTGAGAATTCCACTGTGTCGAGAGACTGTAATCGTACAAGCAGCAGCCAAAGCCTACAGCTGGTGTGACGATGAATGCGGCATAATTAATGCATGCGATGTTGTGATTGTGTGTAGTGTTGAATAAATGGATGGTTTTGCCGGTGTGTTCACAGATGAGAAGGGTTGTCCAGCGGGACAGGAGTTTGATGCGTGTGCCAACGAGTGTCCCCAACGCTGCTCTGACCTCCAGCAGGGCATAGAATGCCAGGGGAGCGCTGACTGTCAGCCTGGATGCCGCTGCCCTAAAGGTACTGCCACTGTACCAATAATAATAATATTGTTCTGGTACTCACAAGAGAAATGGTAATTTTATGGGAAAAGCATAATAATTTAGATTTAGGCTTACTATTATGAAAATATTCAGGTTGGGGTTGCGCCTGTGTCGAGCACCGAAAATAGCAGGTCTACCATCTCATGGCGTGACGCATTATGAGCCTGTAGATCATGATGAAAATCGCAACAATAAAATAGAAGGGAGAAAATGGCCTTCATAACATTGCCATCCTAAAATACAGATTTTCTTTAATACAAACTTGTGTGCTTGTGTTTTACAGTGGGCGAAATCCTTTATTAAACAGATAAGCTTTTGTTATCTGTGTGCGTTCGTTTATGTATGTATGTATGTGCGTGCGTAACTGGAGCCTGATGCTTCTGACTGTCCAGATGTTATCTGTTGTTCACCGCAGGGCAAATGACACCTTTTGTAAATCAGCCGTTATCCGAGTGGTTGGCCTGACCCGAGGATCTGTCACACAATGCATTGTAATAGATGTGCCCGATGTCCTGTGATACAATTTGTATTACAGAATATCGGGCACGTCTATAAAATAAAGTCCATTGCTGTCCATTATGTGCATTGTTTTGATATAGGCTACATTACAGTATGTTCCAGTGACTGCCACTTATTCCAAAGCCTAGGGGCGTCGATGCTAAATGTCTTACATGGTTAACATAAGAGTCATGACCCTCTTTAACACGTATTAGAGAGTTATAAAGCTCGAGGCCCTCAGCTCTCCGGTGCAGTTGGAACAAATTTGTCTTGTACCAAGTTTTATTTCCATACATCAAGGACATCACATAGTATGATAAAATGTGATGTGTGTGTGTGTGTGTGTGTGTGTGTGTGTGTGTGTGTGTCTGTGTGTCTGTGTGTCTGTGTGTGTGTCTGTGTGTCTGTCTGTCTGCCTGCCTGCCGTTGGTACTACTGGTCTTATGAGTGAGTTTAAGAATGTTTCCCAATAGCCTAACGTTGTTGTTCGTTGCCCCTTTTAGACTGTGAACCTCCGTTCCTGTACTCTGAATGTGGCGCCCCCTGTGAGAAGCAGTGTGCACTGCAGGGACGCCAGGAGCTGTGTGCTGACGTGAAGGAGTGTACTCCTGGATGCTACTGCCCTCAGGTACACTCATAACACTTCAACAACACATGTCTGCTTTACTGGTACAGCCACGTCACTCAACTATACACACCTCTATGTTACCTTGTTACTAGTCCAGACGGTTGCCTCCCACAATTTTTAAATGCTTCCGGTCATACAGTCTGGAGCACGGAAGCTCTGATCAAGCGGAAGTGAAGCCTCCTCCCCACTTCCGTTTCATCTTTACAGTCATGCAAATTTATCCTAATATAAATCAAAGTCATCTAAGCATATACAATATAGCTTGCTGCTTAGCAGAAATGGATATAAAAAAATAAAAGGTAAAGAAGATATTTTAAAATATATTTTCCGAGAACAGAAATGATGAACAGATGCCAGCTTACGGTACGTGTTCGGATTTTGGGTGTGTATTTCCAGTCATGTCATGCATTAGCGCCTATGTGGCGTGCACCCTATAACCAATCGGCCCCGCACACTCATATCCGCTTTAAATTGTGCTTCCTTCACATTCACCCTTTCACACACCATAATGGCGGAACACTGTTACACAATGTGGTGCACATTCACACACATTCACACATACCAACAGTGGAGGCAAACCGTGCAACTTTCTCATCAGTACGTAGGGTACATCAGTACGTAGGGTAGCGTAGCTACGAGGAGCTGGGGATTAAACCTGTAACCTTCCGGCTCCTAGATGGCTGCCACTGCCACCCCCTCAGTCTGTATTCTTTTTCCACATTATCTGTTCTGGGACACGGTTTACTCCAAAGCACCTTTATTCATATTGGTTCTACCGGCTGTTCTCAGTGTTAAAATTCATGTGTGAGTCCTGGACGAGGAGAAGAAAATGTAAATTAACCTCAAATTGAACAGAGCTAGTCACTGGCAGACATGGTGCTGACACACAGGCTGTATCTTTAGAGAACAGTGTGACTATATTGGTACCAGTATTCATAGACCCTCGTCACATTTTGGCACCACAATGCTGCTCGGTGCACTTTTCTGCTCTCTCTCTTTTTCACAGACTGCACCTCCACGGATACCTCTGTCAAACTTCTCAACAGCCCGCTATTGTGAAATGGCTTTACAATTGATAATTGATTCCTCCCCACATACATTTCAGTGTGTTGTAACTGACTGGCTCACCTGCCAGTGAGGAGCCCCCACCGGGAGAACGTAGCAACAAATAGCCAATCTACAAACTCACAACATGTCATCTTCCGGCAACGCAAGACTATGAAACCTCTGTCGTTCTGAACCACACACAGAGTGAAGGACAGAATCTACACGTGATAATCCTGCATCCTATTGACGGTGTGTGTTCATCCTCCTCCCTCCATCCAGGGTCTGCTGCAGCGGAACGGCAGCTGTGTTCCCTTGGAGCAGTGTGGATGTGTCCACCTCCAGCACCAGGCTCCAGGACTCCCACCCACACCCGTCACTCTGCCCCAGGGAGCTGCCATCAATATAGGCTGCAGTACCTGGTTAGTTACCCGTTGTACTCACTTCAATCCCCAGCATCCTTCCCTACTCTGGCTGGTCGTTTTTTCATGTCATGTGAAAGTAGAGATAATAGCTTCAAATTGGCATATTGGTTGTTCAGTTTGACCCACCAGTTTTGGAGATATGGCTTATAGAGTAATGTCTTGCAGAGAAACAGCGAGTTGAGAAAACAGGCTTGAAAGGTTCACTTCTGTGGACTCTTAACATTACACCTAGCTACATGTTTAAGCATTTATTTCATATTTACATTTCAGCTCTGACACTTATATCAGACATGCTCTAGTATGTGAAGAGTCTGCCTGTGCTATTAACTCATTTTTGTGGAAAATGCTGTATTTTGCGCGATGGCAGGCTGGACACATTATTGATTTACAAGCTCACAGTGCGGAACGCTTTGTGAGCTTGAGCCTATTTTTTCGAAGAGATGGTGAAGATTGAAAAAAGCCGTCCAAGTGCAGAGCCAAATCAGGTCCAGTTTGTTATGTCTAGAGGGTTCTAGTGGTTAATTAAGGTTTATACACCTAGTATAAGTTGTTACCAATAAGAATAAGAATAAAATCAAATCACCTAGTTTTGCTATTTGTTGTACAACAAAGTATATACAGTAGGGTAGGGCTTAAGTGGCTAATAAGTAGCATATTGGCATTGTCTCTTGGTGGACAAATGTTATGTGGACCATGTAACAACATGGTCAACAGCACTATTTGCAAATGTAGGCTAAATTAAGGTCACAAAGACAATTTAGAAAAATGTGCTACTGCCTGCTAATGAGCTCCTTGTAGAAGGCTAATTATTTTTTGGGAAAATTGCAGATACTTCTCCTGGCAAAAATGATTCATTAGGTAACTAATAGCAAATATATTTACAACAAATAGGCTTCCTGTGCTGGCGGTACGCTGAACGCACACGCAAAAAGTGTCGTTCTTGATTGTGTTACGCGCACATGAATCAGACAGAATTGCGCGTGCAAGGGGCCTTTTGATTTGGTAAAGCGCCAGGGCGTTCGGAGGGGTTGATTCGGCACTGTGTGTAACATCTTTCTCATTCTCATTCTCTCTCCCCTGTTTACTTTGCACACGCCACCAGTAGTCTAATATTCTCCGTCATGTACTGAATGTGGCATTTTAAGTGTTCACTCTACTGTATAATGACTGTGTATGGGTTTCTCCTCCAGCCTCTGCCACGATGGGACTTTGCTGTGTGACACCAGAGAGTGTGAAGGTGAGAAAGCAATGCGAAATAATCCACAACATTAAAGAAAGTCTTAGAGAATTGCTTTGAATAATCTTCAGCCAGCGATGGAAGAAGTATTCGATTTAGTTACATAGTTAATAATGTAAAGTATCAATTCCCCAAGTTTACAAGTAAGAATCCAGTATTCAACCCTAACCCTGTAACTCTACAGGGTCTTCCCCCCAGTCAGCCCTATATACTGTAACTCTACATGGTTTTCCCCACAGTCAGCCCTATATACTGTAACTCTACATGGTCTTCCCCCCAGTCAGCCCTATATACTGTAACTCTACATGGTCTTCCCCCCAGTCAGCCCTATATACTGTAACTCTACATGGTCTTCCCCCCCAGTCAGCCCTATATACTGTAACTCTACATGGTCTTCCCCCCCAGTCAGCCCTATATACTGTAACTCTACATGGTCTTCCCTCCCAGTCAGCCCTATATACTGTAACTCTACATGGTCTTCCCCACAGTCAGCCCTATATACTGTAACTCTACATGGTCTTCCCCCCAGTCAGCCCTATATACTGTAACTCTACATGGTCTTCCCCCCCCAGTCAGCCCTATATACTGTAACTCTACATGGTCTTCCCCCCCCAGTCAGCCCTATATACTGTAACTCTACATGGTCTTCCCTCCCAGTCAGCCCTATATACTGTAACTCTACATGGTCTTCCCCACAGTCAGCCCTATATACTGTAACTCTACATGGTCTTCCCTCCCAGTCAGCCCTATATACTGTAACTCTACATGGTCTTCCCCCCAGTCAGCCCTATATACTGTAACTCTACATGGTCTTCCCCCCAGTCAGCCCTATATACTGTAACTCTACACGGTCTTCCCCCCAGTCAGCCCTATATACTGTAACTCTACATGGTCTTCCCCCCAGTCAGCCCTATATACTGTAACTCTACATGGTCTTCCCTCCCAGTCAGCCCTATATACTGTAACTCTACATGGTCTTCCCCACAGTCAGCCCTATATACTGTAACTCTACATGGTCTTCCCCCCAGTCAGCCCTATATACTGTAACTCTACATGGTCTTCCCCCCCAGTCAGCCCTATATACTGTAACTCTACACGGTCTTCCCCCCAGTCAGCCCTATATACTGTAACTCTACATGGTCTTCCCCCCAGTCAGCCCTATATACTGTAACTCTACATGGTCTTCCCTCCCAGTCAGCCCTATATACTGTAACTCTACATGGTCTTCCCTCCCAGTCAGCCCTATATACTGTAACTCTACATGGTCTTCCCCCCAGTCAGCCCTATATACTGTAACTCTACATGGTCTTCCCCCCAGTCAGCCCTATATACTGTAACTCTACACGGTCTTCCCCCCAGTCAGCCCTATATACTGTAACTCTACATGGTCTTCCCTCCCAGTCAGCCCTATATACTGTAACTCTACATGGTCTTCCCCCCAGTCAGCCCTATATACTGTAACTCTACACAGTCTTCCCCCCAGTCAGCCCTATATACTGTAACTCTACATGGTCTTCCCCCCCAGTCAGCCCTATATACTGTAACTCTACATGGTCTTCCCTCCCAGTCAGCCCTATATACTGTAACTCTACATGGTCTTCCCCCCAGTCAGCCCTATATACTGTAACTCTACATGGTCTTCCCCCCCAGTCAGCCCTATATACTGTAACTCTACATGGTCTTCCCCCCCAGTCAGCCCTATATACTGTAACTCTACATGGTCTTCCCCCCAGTCAGCCCTATATACTGTAACTCTACATGGTCTCCCTCCCAGTCAGCCCTATATACTGTAACTCTACATGGTCTTCCCTCCCAGTCAGCCCTATATACTGTAACTCTACATGGTCTTCCCCACAGTCAGCCCTATATACTGTAACTCTACATGGTCTTCCCTCCCAGTCAGCCCTATATACTGTAACTCTACATGGTCTTCCCTCCCAGTCAGCCCTACATACTGTAACTCTACATGGTCTTCCCTCCCAGTCAGCCCTATATACTGTAACTCTACATGGTCTTCCCCCCAGTCAGCCCTATATACTGTAACTCTACATGGTCTTCCCCCCAGTCAGCCCTATATACTGTAACTCTACACGGTCTTCCCCCCAGTCAGCCCTATATACTGTAACTCTACACGGTCTTCCCCCCCAGTCAGCCCTATATACTGTAACTCTACATGGTCTTCCCTCCCAGTCAGCCCTATATACTGTAACTCTACATGGTCTTCCCTCCCAGTCAGCCCTATATACTGTAACTCTACATGGTCTTCCCCCCAGTCAGCCCTATATACTGTAACTCTACACAGTCTTCCCCCCAGTCAGCCCTATATACTGTAACTCTACATGGTCTTCCCCCCCAGTCAGCCCTATATACTGTAACTCTACATGGTCTTCCCTCCCAGTCAGCCCTATATACTGTAACTCTACATGGTCTTCCCCCCAGTCAGCCCTATATACTGTAACTCTACACAGTCTTCCCCCCAGTCAGCCCTATATACTGTAACTCTACATGGTCTTCCCTCCCAGTCAGCCCTATATACTGTAACTCTACATGGTCTTCCCCCCAGTCAGCCCTATATACTGTAACTCTACATGGTCTTCCCCCCCAGTCAGCCCTATATACTGTAACTCTACATGGTCTTCCCTCCCAGTCAGCCCTATATACTGTAACTCTACATGGTCTTCCCCCCAGTCAGCCCTATATACTGTAACTCTACATGGTCTTCCCCACAGTCAGCCCTATATACTGTAACTCTACATGGTCTTCCCTCCCAGTCAGCCCTATATACTGTAACTCTACATGGTCTTCCCCCCAGTCAGCCCTATATACTGTAACTCTACATGGTCTTCCCCCCAGTCAGCCCTATATACTGTAACTCTACACGGTCTTCCCCCCAGTCAGCCCTATATACTGTAACTCTACATGGTCTTCCCCCCAGTCAGCCCTATATACTGTAACTCTACATGGTCTTCCCTCCCAGTCAGCCCTATATACTGTAACTCTACATGGTCTTCCCCACAGTCAGCCCTATATACTGTAACTCTACATGGTCTTCCCCCCAGTCAGCCCTATATACTGTAACTCTACATGGTCTTCCCCCCCCAGTCAGCCCTATATACTGTAACTCTACATGGTCTTCCCCCCAGTCAGCCCTATATACTGTAACTCTACATGGTCTTCCCCCCAGTCAGCCCTATATACTGTAACTCTACATGGTCTTCCCTCCCAGTCAGCCCTATATACTGTAACTCTACATGGTCTTCCCCACAGTCAGCCCTATATACTGTAACTCTACATGGTCTTCCCTCCCAGTCAGCCCTATATACTGTAACTCTACATGGTCTTCCCCCCAGTCAGCCCTATATACTGTAACTCTACATGGTCTTCCCCCCAGTCAGCCCTATATACTGTAACTCTACACGGTCTTCCCCCCAGTCAGCCCTATATACTGTAACTCTACATTTCTTCCCCCCAGTCAGCCCTATATACTGTAACTCTACATGGTCTTCCCCCCAGTCAGCCCTATATACTGTAACTCTACATGGTCTTCCCCCCAGTCAGCCCTATATACTGTAACTCTACATGGTCTTCCCCCCCAGTCAGCCCTATATACTGTAACTCTACATGGTCTTCCCCCCCAGTCAGCCCTATATACTGTAACTCTACATGGTCTTCCCCCCTCCCAGTCAGCCCTATATACTGTAACTCTACATGGTCTTCCCCCCAGTCAGCCCTATATACTGTAACTCTACACGGTCTTCCCTCCCAGTCAGCCCTATATACTGTAACTCTACATGGTCTTCCCCCCAGTCAGCCCTATATACTGTAACTCTACAGGGTCTTCCCCCCAGTCAGCCCTATATACTGTAACTCTACATGGTCTTCCCCACAGTCAGCCCTATATACTGTAACTCTACATGGTCTTCCCCCCAGTCAGCCCTATATACTGTAACTCTACATGGTCTTCCCCCCCCAGTCAGCCCTATATACTGTAACTCTACATGGTCTTCCCCCCAGTCAGCCCTATATACTGTAACTCTACATGGTCTTCCCCCCAGTCAGCCCTATATACTGTAACTCTACATGGTCTTCCCTCCCAGTCAGCCCTATATACTGTAACTCTACATGGTCTTCCCCACAGTCAGCCCTATATACTGTAACTCTACATGGTCTTCCCCATAGTCAGCCCTATATACTGTAACTCTACATGGTCTTCCCTCCCAGTCAGCCCTACATACTGTAACTCTACATGGTCTTCCCTCCCAGTCAGCCCTATATACTGTAACTCTACATGGTCTTCCCCCCCAGTCAGCCCTATATACTGTAACTCTACATGGTCTTCCCCCCAGTCAGCCCTATATACTGTAACTCTACACAGTCTTCCCCCCAGTCAGCCCTATATACTGTAACTCTACATGGTCTTCCCCCCCAGTCAGCCCTATATACTGTAACTCTACATGGTCTTCCCCCCAGTCAGCCCTATATACTGTAACTCTACATGGTCTCCCTCCCAGTCAGCCCTATATACTGTAACTCTACATGGTCTTCCCTCCCAGTCAGCCCTATATACTGTAACTCTACATGGTCTTCCCCACAGTCAGCCCTATATACTGTAACTCTACATGGTCTTCCCTCCCAGTCAGCCCTATATACTGTAACTCTACATGGTCTTCCCTCCCAGTCAGCCCTACATACTGTAACTCTACATGGTCTTCCCTCCCAGTCAGCCCTATATACTGTAACTCTACATGGTCTTCCCCCCCAGTCAGCCCTATATACTGTAACTCTACATGGTCTTCCCCCCAGTCAGCCCTATATACTGTAACTCTACACGGTCTTCCCCCCAGTCAGCCCTATATACTGTAACTCTACATGGTCTTCCCCCCCAGTCAGCCCTATATACTGTAACTCTACATGGTCTTCCCTCCCAGTCAGCCCTATATACTGTAACTCTACATGGTCTTCCCCCCAGTCAGCCCTATATACTGTAACTCTACATGGTCTTCCCTCCCACCATGGTGTGGTTTGTTGTGATAATGATCCTACTATAGAGTGTGGTTTGTTGTGATAATGCTCCTACTATAGAGTGGTTTGTTGTGATAATGCTCCCTACTATAGAGTGTGGTTTGTTGTGATAATGCTCCCTACTATAGAGTGTGGTTTGTTGTGATAATGCTCCTACTATAGTGTGGTTTGTTGTGATAATGCTCCTACTATAGAGTGTGGTTTGTTGTGATAATGCTCCTACTATAGAGTGTGGTTTGTTGTGATAATGCTCCCAACTATAGAGTGTGGTTTGTTGTGATAATGCTCCTACTTTAGAGTGTGGTTTGTTGTGATAATGCTCCTACTATAGAGTGTGGTTTGTTGTGATAATGCTCCCTACTATAGAGTGGTTTGTTGTGATAATGATCCTACTATAGAGTGTGGTCTGTTGTGATAATGCTCCTACTATAGAGTGTGGTTTGCTGTGATAATGCTCCCTACTATAGTGTGGTTTGTTGTGATAATGCTCCCTACTATAGAGTGTGGTTTGTTGTGATAATGCTCCCTACTATAGAGTGGTTTGTTGTGATAATGCTAAAACTATAGAGTGTGGTTTGTTGTGATAATGCTCCTACTATAGAGTGGTTTGTTGTGATAATGCTCCTACTATAGAGTGTGGTTTGTTGTGATAATGCTCCCTACTATAGAGTGTGGTTTGTTGTGATAATGATCCTACTATAGAGTGTGGTTTGTTGTGATAATGCTCCCTACTATAGAGTGTATTGTTGTGATAATGATCCTACTATGGAGTGTGGTTTGTTGTGATAATGCTCCCTACTATAGAGTGGTTTGTTGTGATAATGCTCCCTACTATAGTGTGGTTTGTTGTGATAATGCTCCCTACTATAGAGTGTGGTTTGTTGTGATAATGCTCCCTACTATAGAGTGGTTTGTTGTGATAATGCTCCTACTATAGAGTGTGGTTTGTTGTGATAATGCTCCTACTATAGAGTGGTTTGCTGTGATAATGCTCCTACTATAGAGTGTGGTTTGTTGTGATAATGCTCCTACTATAGAGTGGTTTGTTGTGATAATGCTCCTACTATAGAGTGTGGTTTGTTGTGATAATGCTCCCTACTATAGAGTGTGGTTTGTTGTGATAATGCTCCCTACTATAGAGTGTGGTTTGCTGTGATAATGCTCCTACTATAGAGTGTGGTTTGTTGTGATAATGCTCCTACTATAGAGTGTGGTTTGTTGTGATAATGCTCCCTACTATAGAGTGTGGTTTGTTGTGATAATGATCCTACTATAGAGTGTGGTTTGTTGTGATAATGCTCCTACTTTAGAGTGTGGTTTGTTGTGATAATGCTCCTACTATAGAGTGTGGTTTGTTGTGATAATGTTCCTACTATAGAGTGTGGTTTGTTGTGATAATGCTCCCTACTATAGAGTGGTTTGTTGTGATAATGCTCCTACTATAGAGTGTGGTTTGTTGTGATAATGCTCCTACTATAGAGTGTGGTTTGTCGTGATAATGCTCCCTACTATAGAGTGTATTGTTGTGATAATGATCCTACTATAGAGTGTGGTTTGTTGTGATAATGCTCCCTACTATAGAGTGTGGTTTGTTGTGATAATGCTCCCTACTATAGAGTGTGGTTTGTTGTGATAATGCTCCTACTATAGAGTGTGGTTTGTTGTGATAATGATCCTACTATAGAGTGTGGTTTGTTGTGATAATGCTCCCTACTATAGAGTGTGGTTTGTTGTGATAATGCTCCCTACTATAGAGTGGTTTGTTGTGATAATGATCCTACTATAGAGTGTGGTCTGTTGTGATAATGCTCCCTACTATAGAGTGTGGTTTGCTGTGATAATGCTCCGACTATAAGAAGACCATGTAGAGTTACAGTATATAGGGCTGACTGGGAGGGAAGACCATGTAGAGTTACAGTATATAGGGCAGACTGGGGGGAAGACCATGTAGAGTTACAGTATATAGGGCTGACTGGGGGGGAAGACCATGTAGAGTTACAGTATATAGGGCTGACTGGGGGGGAAGACCATGTAGAGTTACAGTATATAGGGCTGACTGGGGGGAAGACCATGTGGAGTTACAGTATCTCTACATGGTCTTCCCCACAGTCAGCCCTATATACTGTAACTCTACATGGTCTTCCCCACAGTCAGCCCTATATACTGTAACTCTACATGGTCTTCCCCCACAGTCAGCCCTATATAATGTAACTCTACATGGTCTCCCCCCCAGTCAGCCCTATATACTGTAACTCTACATGGTCTCCCCCCCAGTCAGCCCTATATACTGTAACTCTACATGGTCTTCCCCACAGTCAGCCCTATATACTGTAACTCTACATGGTCTTCCCTCCCAGTCAGCCCTATATACTGTAACTCTACATGGTCTTCCCCCCAGTCAGCCCTATATACTGTAACTCTACATGGTCTTCCCCCCCAGTCAGCCCTATATACTGTAACTCTACATGGTCTTCCCCCCAGTCAGCCCTATATACTGTAACTCTACATGGTCTTCCCCATAGTCAGCCCTATATACTGTAACTCTACATGGTCTTCCCCACAGTCAGCCCTATATACTGTAACTCTACATGGTCTTCCCCCCAGTCAGCCCTATATACTGTAACTCTACATGGTCTTCCCCCCCAGTCAGCCCTATATACTGTAACTCTACATGGTCTTCCCCCCCAGTCAGCCCTATATACTGTAACTCTACATGGTCTTCCCTCCCAGTCAGCCCTATATACTGTAACTCTACATGGTCTTCCCCCCCAGTCAGCCCTATATACTGTAACTCTACATGGTCTTCCCCCACCAGTCAGCCCTATATACTGTAACTCTACATGGTCTTCCCTCCCAGTCAGCCCTATATACTGTAACTCTACATGGTCTTCCCTCCCAGTCAGCCCTATATACTGTAACTCTACATGGTCTTCCCCCCAGTCAGCCCTATATACTGTAACTCTACATGGTCTTCCCCCAGTCAGCCCTATATACTGTAACTCTACATGGTCTTCCCCCCCAGTCAGCCCTATATACTGTAACTCTACATGGTCTTCCCTCCCAGTCAGCCCTATATACTGTAACTCTACATGGTCTTCCCCCCAGTCAGCCCTATATACTGTAACTCTACATGGTCTTCCCCCCAGTCAGCCCTATATACTGTAACTCTACACGGTCTTCCCCCCAGTCAGCCCTATATACTGTAACTCTACATGGTCTTCCCCCCAGTCAGCCCTATATACTGTAACTCTACATGGTCTTCCCTCCCAGTCAGCCCTATATACTGTAACTCTACATGGTCTTCCCCACAGTCAGCCCTATATACTGTAACTCTACATGGTCTTCCCCCCAGTCAGCCCTATATACTGTAACTCTACATGGTCTTCCCCCCCCAGTCAGCCCTATATACTGTAACTCTACATGGTCTTCCCCCCCCAGTCAGCCCTATATACTGTAACTCTACATGGTCTTCCCCCCAGTCAGCCCTATATACTGTAACTCTACATGGTCTTCCCCCCAGTCAGCCCTATATACTGTAACTCTACATGGTCTTCCCCCCAGTCAGCCCTATATACTGTAACTCTACATGGTCTTCCCTCCCAGTCAGCCCTATATACTGTAACTCTACATGGTCTTCCCCACAGTCAGCCCTATATACTGTAACTCTACATGGTCTTCCCTCCCAGTCAGCCCTATATACTGTAACTCTACATGGTCTTCCCTCCCAGTCAGCCCTATATACTGTAACTCTACATGGTCTTCCCCACAGTCAGCCCTATATACTGTAACTCTACATGGTCTTCCCCCCAGTCAGCCCTATATACTGTAACTCTACATGGTCTCCCCCCCCCAGTCAGCCCTATATACTGTAACTCTACATGGTCTTCCCCCCCCAGTCAGCCCTATATACTGTAACTCTACATGGTCTTCCCCCAGTCAGCCCTATATACTGTAACTCTACATGGTCTTCCCCCCAGTCAGCCCTATATACTGTAACTCTACATGGTCTTCCCTCCCAGTCAGCCCTATATACTGTAACTCTACATGGTCTTCCCCCCAGTCAGCCCTATATACTGTAACTCTACATGGTCTTCCCCCCAGTCAGCCCTATATACTGTAACTCTACATGGTCTTCCCCCCTCCCAGTCAGCCCTATATACTGTAACTCTACATGGTCTTCCCCCCAGTCAGCCCTATATACAGTAACTCTACACGGTCTTCCCTCCCAGTCAGCCCTATATACTGTAACTCTACATGGTCTTCCCTCCCAGTCAGCCCTATATACTGTAACTCTACATGGTCTTCCCCCCCAGTCAGCCCTATATACTGTAACTCTACATGGTCTTCCCCCCCAGTCAGCCCTATATACTGTAACTCTACATGGTCTTCCCCCCAGTCAGCCCTATATACTGTAACTCTACATGGTCTTCCCCCCCAGTCAGCCCTATATACTGTAACTCTACATGGTCTTCCCCCCAGTCAGCCCTATATACTGTAACTCTACATGGTCTCCCTCCCAGTCAGCCCTATATACTGTAACTCTACATGGTCTTCCCTCCCAGTCAGCCCTATATACTGTAACTCTACATGGTCTTCCCCACAGTCAGCCCTATATACTGTAACTCAACATGGTCTTCCCTCCCAGTCAGCCCTATATACTGTAACTCTACATGGTCTTCCCTCCCAGTCAGCCCTACATACTGTAACTCTACATGGTCTTCCCTCCCAGTCAGCCCTATATACTGTAACTCTACATGGTCTTCCCCCCCAGTCAGCCCTATATACTGTAACTCTACATGGTCTTCCCCCAGTCAGCCCTATATACTGTAACTCTACACGGTCTTCCCCCCAGTCAGCCCTATATACTGTAACTCTACATGGTCTTCCCCCCCAGTCAGCCCTATATACTGTAACTCTACATGGTCTTCCCTCCCAGTCAGCCCTATATACTGTAACTCTACATGGTCTTCCCCCCAGTCAGCCCTATATACTGTAACTCTACATGGTCTTCCCTCCCACCATGGTGTGGTTTGTTGTGATAATGATCCTACTATAGAGTGTGGTTTGTTGTGATAATGCTCCCTACTATAGAGTGGTTTGTTGTGATAATGATCCTACTATAGAGTGTGGTCTGTTGTGATAATGCTCCCTACTATAGAGTGTGGTTTGCTGTGATAATGCTCCGACTATAAGAAGACCATGTAGAGTTACAGTATATAGGGCTGACTGGGAGGGAAGACCATGTAGAGTTACAGTATATAGGGCAGACTGGGGGGAAGACCATGTAGAGTTACAGTATATAGGGCTGACTGGGGGGGAAGACCATGTAGAGTTACAGTATATAGGGCTGACTGGGGGGGAAGACCATGTAGAGTTACAGTATATAGGGCTGACTGGGGGGAAGACCATGTGGAGTTTATCTCTACATGGTCTTCCCCACAGTCAGCCCTATATACTGTAACTCTACATGGTCTTCCCCACAGTCAGCCCTATATACTGTAACTCTACATGGTCTTCCCCCACAGTCAGCCCTATATAATGTAACTCTACATGGTCTCCCCCCCAGTCAGCCCTATATACTGTAACTCTACATGGTCTTCCCCACAGTCAGCCCTATATACTGTAACTCTACATGGTCTTCCCTCCCAGTCAGCCCTATATACTGTAACTCTACATGGTCTTCCCCCCAGTCAGCCCTATATACTGTAACTCTACATGGTCTTCCCCCCCAGTCAGCCCTATATACTGTAACTCTACATGGTCTTCCCCCCAGTCAGCCCTATATACTGTAACTCTACATGGTCTTCCCCATAGTCAGCCCTATATACTGTAACTCTACATGGTCTTCCCCACAGTCAGCCCTATATACTGTAACTCTACATGGTCTTCCCCCCAGTCAGCCCTATATACTGTAACTCTACATGGTCTTCCCCCCCAGTCAGCCCTATATACTGTAACTCTACATGGTCTTCCCCCCCAGTCAGCCCTATATACTGTAACTCTACATGGTCTTCCCTCCCAGTCAGCCCTATATACTGTAACTCTACATGGTCTTCCCCCCCAGTCAGCCCTATATACTGTAACTCTACATGGTCTTCCCCCCCAGTCAGCCCTATATACTGTAACTCTACATGGTCTTCCCTCCCAGTCAGCCCTATATACTGTAACTCTACATGGTCTTCCCTCCCAGTCAGCCCTATATACTGTAACTCTACATGGTCTTCCCCCCAGTCAGCCCTATATACTGTAACTCTACATGGTCTTCCCCCCAGTCAGCCCTATATACTGTAACTCTACATGGTCTTCCCCCCCAGTCAGCCCTATATACTGTAACTCTACATGGTCTTCCCTCCCAGTCAGCCCTATATACTGTAACTCTACATGGTCTTTCCCCCCAGCCTGCCCTATATACTGTAACTCTACATGGTCTTCCCTCCCAGTCAGCCCTATATACTGTAACTCTACATGGTCTTCCCCCCAGTCAGCCCTATATACTGTAACTCTACATGGTCTTCCCCCCAGTCAGCCCTATATACTGTAACTCTACATGGTCTTCCCTCCCAGTCAGCCCTACATACTGTAACTCTACATGGTCTTCCCCCCAGTCAGCCCTATATACTGTAACTCTACACAGTCTTCCCCCCAGTCAGCCCTATATACTGTAACTCTACACAGTCTTCCCCACAGTCAGCCCTATATACTGTAACTCTACATGGTCTTCCCTCCCAGTCAGCCCTATATACTGTAACTCTACATGGTCTTCCCCCCAGTCAGCCCTATATACTGTAACTCTACATGGTCTTCCCCCCAGTCAGCCCTATATACTGTAACTCTACACGGTCTTCCCCCCAGTCAGCCCTATATACTGTAACTCTACATGGTCTTCCCCCCAGTCAGCCCTATATACTGTAACTCTACATGGTCTTCCCTCCCAGTCAGCCCTATATACTGTAACTCTACATGGTCTTCCCCACAGTCAGCCCTATATACTGTAACTCTACATGGTCTTCCCCCCAGTCAGCCCTATATACTGTAACTCTACATGGTCTTCCCCCCCCAGTCAGCCCTATATACTGTAACTCTACATGGTCTTCCCCCCCCAGTCAGCCCTATATACTGTAACTCTACATGGTCTTCCCCCCAGTCAGCCCTATATACTGTAACTCTACATGGTCTTCCCCCCAGTCAGCCCTATATACTGTAACTCTACACGGTCTTCCCCCCAGTCAGCCCTATATACTGTAACTCTACATGGTCTTCCCCCCAGTCAGCCCTATATACTGTAACTCTACATGGTCTTCCCTCCCAGTCAGCCCTATATACTGTAACTCTACATGGTCTTCCCCACAGTCAGCCCTATATACTGTAACTCTACATGGTCTTCCCCCCAGTCAGCCCTATATACTGTAACTCTACATGGTCTTCCCCCCAGTCAGCCCTATATACTGTAACTCTACATGGTCTTCCCCCCCAGTCAGCCCTATATACTGTAACTCTACATGGTCTTCCCCCCAGTCAGCCCTATATACTGTAACTCTACATGGTCTTCCCCCCAGTCAGCCCTATATACTGTAACTCTACATGGTCTTCCCCCCAGTCAGCCCTATATACTGTAACTCTACATGGTCTTCCCCCCAGTCAGCCCTATATACTGTAACTCTACATGGTCTTCCCCCCTCCCAGTCAGCCCTATATACTGTAACTCTACATGGTCTTCCCCCCAGTCAGCCCTATATACTGTAACTCTACACGGTCTTCCCTCCCAGTCAGCCCTATATACTGTAACTCTACATGGTCTTCCCTCCCAGTCAGCCCTATATACTGTAACTCTACATGGTCTTCCCCCCCAGTCAGCCCTATATACTGTAACTCTACATGGTCTTCCCCCCCAGTCAGCCCTATATACTGTAACTCTACATGGTCTTCCCCCCCAGTCAGCCCTATATACTGTAACTCTACATGGTCTTCCCCCCAGTCAGCCCTATATACTGTAACTCTACATGGTCTCCCTCCCAGTCAGCCCTATATACTGTAACTCTACATGGTCTTCCCTCCCAGTCAGCCCTATATACTGTAACTCTACATGGTCTTCCCCACAGTCAGCCCTATATACTGTAACTCTACATGGTCTTCCCTCCCAGTCAGCCCTATATACTGTAACTCTACATGGTCTTCCCTCCCAGTCAGCCCTACATACTGTAACTCTACATGGTCTTCCCTCCCAGTCAGCCCTATATACTGTAACTCTACATGGTCTTCCCCCCCAGTCAGCCCTATATACTGTAACTCTACATGGTCTTCCCCCCAGTCAGCCCTATATACTGTAACTCTACACGGTCTTCCCCCCAGTCAGCCCTATATACTGTAACTCTACATGGTCTTCCCCCCCAGTCAGCCCTATATACTGTAACTCTACATGGTCTTCCCTCCCAGTCAGCCCTATATACTGTAACTCTACATGGTCTTCCCCCCAGTCAGCCCTATATACTGTAACTCTACATGGTCTTCCCTCCCACCATGGTGTGGTTTGTTGTGATAATGATCCTACTATAGAGTGTGGTTTGTTGTGATAATGCTCCTACTATAGAGTGGTTTGTTGTGATAATGCTCCCTACTATAGAGTGTGGTTTGTTGTGATAATGCTCCCTACTATAGAGTGTGGTTTGTTGTGATAATGCTCCTACTATAGTGTGGTTTGTTGTGATAATGCTCCTACTATAGAGTGTGGTTTGTTGTGATAATGCTCCTACTATAGAGTGGTTTGTTGTGATAATGCTCCCAACTATAGAGTGTGGTTTGTTGTGATAATGCTCCTACTTTAGAGTGTGGTTTGTTGTGATAATGCTCCTACTATAGAGTGTGGTTTGTTGTGATAATGCTCCCTACTATAGAGTGGTTTGTTG